>NC_067165.1:42771484-42968984 GCF_903995435.1 Acomys russatus
TGAAGCAACTTCAGTGTCCACAGGCTGGAAGGATGCTGCTCAGTCACAAGCTTCCAGGAAGGATGCTCAGAGCTGTCGGCAGGGAGAATGGATGCCGGACTCCCAAACCGAGTGTGATGCTCTGGGAGCTCGTACGTGAGCAGAAGTCTGCAGTCAAGTGCTCGTAACCTCTTTCAGAGCAAAGACCGAGGAACTGAGGGGACATCCTGCCCTTAGTCCTGTGACAGACCCTGTTTCTGTGGACTCTTTAGAACCCTAGGACACTGGGACAGTTTCTGCTCCCCTCTGGTCATTAGAGTATGAATGCTTCTAACCTCTCTGGGTTCATCAGCCTTGCCTGGGGTGCCCACCTCACCACTACTTATGGGTGGCCAGACACTTCCAAGTATTCTTGAGACCGCTCTCCTAGGACAGACAAGTCCAAGCTCCAGAAATCCAATGCCTTCAAACAGATGTTGCATGCACATCTCTCTCTCTCTCTCTCTCTCTCTCTCTCTCTCTCTCTCTCTCTCTCTCTCTCTCTCTCTCTTTGTGTGTGTGTGTGTGTGTGTGTGTGGGTCTTGGTGTGTGTGTGTGTGTGTGTTGGGGGTGTGTGTGGGTCTTGGTGTGTGTGTGTGTGTGTGTGTGTGTGTGTGTGTGTGTGTGTGTGTGTGTGTGTACTGCATTACCTGAGTACACATGTGGAGGTCAGAGGTCAATGTCAGGGGTCTTTCTCTATTGCTCTCCACCTTAGCGTTTTTAGACAGCCTGTCACTGAACTAGAAGCTTACCATTTCATCTGGACTGGCTGGTCTCGGGGATTCTCCTGTCTCCTCCTCCCCAGAACTGGGGTTTCATATACACAACTGTCACGCCTGGCTTTTGTGTGGGCACTGATGAGCAAACGCATATCCTCAGGCTTTGCATCAGACACTTCACCCAGGGACCCAACTCCCCAGGCCTATTCAGTCCTCTGATGCTGTAATATTAACGTCACGCACAAATGCACTGGGCTCCGCTCATAGCTATCCTAGGCCACAGACTGGACACGCCCAGTTTAAAGGGATAATGCGGCTGCTAGTGTCAGAGAAGTCCCCCAGGACATTGGTGTGGGAAAAGAGTGGCAGAGGAGGAGACCTATGGGGGAATAGGAGAGATGTGAGCTCAGGTCTGCCTCAGTGTGCTGCCTCATCTGCCAGGCTCTCTGTGGCTCCTATGGTTCAGTAGACTTGCCTCCAGCCACCCTGTCTCAGACAAGGAGACTCTGGGTCAGCTCATGATGCTTCCTGCCTTTCAGAGGCTGCAGCAGTGACAATGGGCCTGCCTCCCCGTGAAGCAAGTCTCAGCACAGCGACCGTGCAGAACGGCAGGAAAATGGCACTGCAGTAATGGGTGGGCAGGATGCCACTGGTCCATCCAGGAGGCACAAAGAGGCTGTCATACAGGGCCCTGGCAAAGCGCTGAGCAAAGACACCTGCCAAACACCTCCCATTATGAGAGGATGTCCCAATCCTCCAGCCTCGCCCTTGACAGCCTGCTGACCCCAGGAGAGAAGCTCAGCCCCCGCCCCCCCCCCCCCCCGCCCCATGCTGCTAGCCCACAGGCACAGAAGAGTCCTGGATCTGGCACACCTCTCCAAAATGATGACGGTGTTTAAAAATAAAGCCGGCACGCGGCAGATTTCCTGTAAAAAAAAAAAAATCCTTAATTTTAGCAAGTGAAAATAGTTTTAGAAATCTGTTTCTATCTTGGATTGCAGTCTGTGTGTGAAGACAGCCCACTCTGGTTTAGATAGCTCCTGCTTTTGCCTCCGCCTTTTGAGTAAAAGCTGAGCCATCCCACGATGGCGCTGGCTGGGACCGGGCAGGGCGCACGCATCCTGCCTAGCCAGTCCAGGCTTGCCAAGTCCCTTGGCTGCTTGTTTGCAGCCTGACCTTGAACAGCTGCTCTATTTCCAGCTAAGCTTACAGACTCTCCTGTAGTAAAATCAGGTCAAGAAGAGCTGGAATCTCCCGTTACAGGCACCAGCCTCCCATTCCCAGCAAGGTGAGAGGAGGCTCCTGCAGAGGTGCAGTGGCGCGCACACGGCCACGCATCTGTCGCACAACGACGGTTTGAGGGAGTGGCTGTGGTTATAACTGCTTTGTAATCACCGAAGGCCAGGAAGCTCCCAGAAGCTCCTGGACCCTTCGGGGATGACCAAGCCATTGGGCACTCTTCCACCCAACTCTTTAATGCAGCCCAGAAGATGGGCTGGCGCCTTCATTAAATCTCCCACAGATGCGAGCGCAAAGCTGCGATCTAATAAAGTTAAATGCATCTAATAAAATAAAATTTGAGATTAAAAGGAAGTTGTCTTGCATATTCATGAGCCACGTGAGTGCCGAGAGGAGCGCTTCTAATCTCCTTATTCTTGGGGGAGGTGAGAGTCACTGCGCGCCAGGAAAGGTTCTTAGCAGCCCTCAGCCCCACAGAGGCTCAGGCACCCAGGACTCCACAGGCAGAGTACTTACCACTGTCACTTTTCATTACCATTTATTTTGCATATTCCTTTCTCTGTAACCCCAGCAACCTCCTATGCATTGTGGGACAGTGACTACTGATGAGCCATAATCCTTGCCTGATATCCTATAAGCCCAACTTATGGGCCACAAATCACTTATATCTGGCCACAAAGGTAAAGGTCACTTCCTCCATGAAGTCCTCATGACGCCATGATGACCTGGTGTGCATTTCCCAAGCAGCCCTTGCTCTCCCTACCTAGCATTCACTCCTAAAGCTCGAAGACTCACACACACAGGCACAGGCACATGTGTGTACATGTGTGCGTGAACACATGTGCATGAGCAATATAGCATCACATGCATGAATAGGCACAAGCAAGCACGCATGTACACACACACACACACACACACACACACACACACACACACACACACACTCCCTTGCAATTTCTTTCCTCTTCAGTCTGTAAACCTAGCAAGGTCAGAGACTGTTTCTGCTTTGACATTATAGCCCGGCATATATATGAAGGAAATATTCAGGTCACTAGACAAAGAATTAGGGGGCTGCAGAGCCCCAAGTTGAGGTTGAGGTTGGATTGCCTACAGCAGTGGGGATAAGGAGGCGCCCTCCCCAGCAAGAGAAGGAGATTCAGGGAGAAAGAGTTCTAGATGTCGCAAAGAGTGCTATAGAGTGCTGGGTGTGTCACACCATTGTGACAGGTCACAGCACTGTGCTGGGTCTTCATGGCTGCACCCAGGGCAGGTGACACACCAAACAGAGGAAGAAGCTGAGCTTAGGGAAATGAGAGCCAACACATGGGACACCAGGACTGAAGACCCAGCCAGCCTGTTTGCAAGCTCCTCCGGGAGGTGGGAAAATCGTCACATGGATGGGATACCACCAAAGGCAAAGAGGGGTGCTGTGTAAGGTGGGGTGAGGTGCCCCGTGTAGCAGCTTGGCCCTTTGGAACACAGGAGAAGGCTCTTCTGGGAGCAACAGCACCAACAACCCCCTTAGCTCAAAAGATGTAAGTTCGCCCCCACCCAGGCCCCACTATCTCAAAGTGGGGACATGAAGTGGGAACCCTGTCCTAAAAGGCACCTTACCCTGTGGTTGACAGGCCGAAGGAAAAGAAACCAGCGAGAGGAGAAGACAGTGAGAGGCAGGAAGGGATTAGGTGTCCCCTCACAATCAAGTCTCCCCCCCCAACCCCCCGCAAGTACATTCAGACATAAAGCTCGGATCCTCATAGCCAGAGGGTCCAAGGATCTGAGCCAGGCGATGAATCATCACCCTGACAGGGACAGAAAACATCAGCGTTGCCGATCCCGTGGCCTGTCTGACACAACACGCAAGGGATTTTCCCGACAGTATCATCCGTTTGGCTGATGGCCCTGAAGTATTTCATTTAGCTGGAAATCACGCCTGGTCCATTTCCCAGAGCTAGCTGACATTATGAGACGCCCGTGTGACATGTCTGCAGTAAAACGGCTCAATGACCCATCACCTGCAGTCAGGGTCCCAGCACCCTCACATAGGAGCCCAGGGCTCAGGTGGCTTCTAGGGTGGGGTCATGGCGAGTGTGAGTGTATGTGTGTGCATGCGTGTGCATGTGTGTGTATGTGCGTGTATGTGTGTGTATGTGTGTGTGCGTGCATGTGCATGTGTGTGTGCATGTGTGTGCATGTGTATGTGTGCGTGCGTGTGTGCATGTGCATGTGTGTGTGTGCATGTGTATGTGTGTGTGCATGTGTGTGTATGTTTGTGTGCGTGCATGTGCATGTATGTGTATGTGTGTGTGCGTGCACACATGCCCATGTTTGGAAAACAGTTTGTGACATGGCACCAAACTGTCACTGGTCTTCCTGAACATTCTGTCAGACTCTCCCATTCTCTTCCTGGATTTAATCTTCACTGGACCAGGACTCATCTCCAGACTTCCTGGTAACCCTAATGCAAGATCCGTGGCCCCTCAGAGGACAGCTCTGCTAGGCTCCTGTCTGCAATCATAGAAGAGTATTGTTGATAGTGTCAGGGGTTGGCTCTCTCCCATGGGATGGGCCTTGGGCTGGGCCAGGCGTTGGCTGTACAGTCTCTCAATCTCAGCTCTATCTACTTTATATTTAACCCTGCACATCTTGCAGGGAGGGTGAGTTTTGGCTTGAAGTTTGTGTGGGTGGGTTGGTACTTTCTCTTCCCTCTACTAGGAGACTCGCCTAGTTAGGGGGTGTCCTCTTCAGTCTCTATGGCCCCCCGCTGGTAGGAGTTTCTGGTAGAGTCCCCCTCATATCCTCCTAGGATCCTACCCTGACTTAGGCCTGCAGCTTGTCACAGAGACGCTCCTGCCCACAGCTTCTCTTTTCTTGGCAGGACTTCTGTCCTCCTGCCCTCTGCCCGGTGCTCTCCCCAGGTCTGGTCTCCGTGCTCCCTCATAGCTCTCTGTGCTCCCTCATAGCTCTCCGTGCTCCCTCATAGCTCTCCGTGCTCCCTCATAACTCTCCGTGCTCCCTCTCCTCCCTTATTTCCTCTCTTCAGCCACTCCCTCTGTCTACTCTATTTCCCCTTCTGGGTGAGACTCAAGCATCCTCCCTCAGATCCTCTTTGTTACTTATCTTCTTTGGGTCTGTGCACTGTAGTAGGTTTATCCTGTACTGTTGTCCTCTGAGGGGCTCCACCCAGCAGTGCTATGAAACAGATGCTGAGACTCACAGCCAAACACTGGGCGATGCATAGAAAGTGTTGTGAAAAGGGGCGGGGTTGGGGCAGGGTGGGGCCGGGGTGGGGCCGGGGAAGGATCTGGAGGAGACAGAAGCTCCACAAGAAAACCAATAGAGCCAACTAACTGAGATCGAAACATCACCCAAGGACCATGCATGGGCTGGACAAAGATGTAGCCAACGAGCAGCTCAGGCTTCATGTGGGTCCTCTAGTAAGGGGAGCAGGGGCTTTCTCAGACATCAGCTCTGTTGCCAGCTTTTTGGTCACTCCCCCCTGGTGGGGCTGCTTTGCCAGGCCCCAGGGGAAGAGAATGAGCTCAGTCCTGCTGCAATTTGATGAGCTGGGGTGGATTGGAAGTGGGGCTCCCCTTTTCTGAGGAATAGGGGAGGGGAAGAGGAAGGGAGGATGGGACTGGGGTGTGAGGAGGGATGGGGCTAGGACCAGGATGTAAAATGAATAAGTAACATATACATATATACCCCTAATTCCACAGCCACTGTGCAGCAAAGCCAAGGGATCCCAACTTGATCTATGAACTCAGAGGCCACGCCCTCCACTGTGGCCCATGTCCCCACCCCCTGGAACCTGAGGCAGGGCTTTATGGTCTGTCACTTTGCCTGGGGAAGGTGTCAGGAAGGCGCCAGCAGAGTGGTCCATGAGGTTGACCATACAGGCTCAGTTACGGAGGAACATGCTTCCCAAGACCAAAGCGATCTGTTGCTCCTGAGTCCATCTCTGACTTGTGTGTCAGCATCCTTGTGACAGGGCATTCACTGAACATGCAAATGGTTGAGTGAGTGAATGAAGGAACAAGTAAATAAATGTCACGCCTGAATGAACACTGTCACCTAGGTCTCTAGAAGAACATTGCTGTGTCTCCCCCTTGCCACAGGGTATTTCCCATCACTGCAGCTTCCCTTACAGAATTCAATCCTTTCTGGGCTGCCTCTAATGTTCCGCATGGCGGCTTCCGAGAAAGCCATGCCATCAATTTGTGCTGGAGCCATGTAGACGTCTGTCCAGCACTTCCTGTCTCTGGCCTTGCTGCCTGGCAGGCTCTTTGGGGAATCCCCCACCAGACACACTCGGATGCTAAGGGACCACAAGACCAGATGAAAGGGAGGTGGCTGTGCATGGTCGGAGGGGTGAGAGGGGCCTGGAGGGTGGAAAATGGGAGGTGGCATGGCTCTAATGGATACAAGGGTCTCCTCAGATACCTGCCTGCCCTCCTGTTCTTGGACAGTTCCTGACTGTATCTGGGGCTTGAAGGTAGTTAAAAGCCAAAGTTGGGCCATGGCATTTGGGCTGAGACAGTTAGAAACTGTGCCTGGCTCCTGGAACATAGGGTTTTTTTAAACCTAAGACTTACATCTTTGTATGTATAGGTGTATTTTGTCTGAGTGTATGTCTGTGCATCACATGTATACAGGGCCCAAAGAAGCCAGAAGAGGGCATCATATCCCCTAGAATTGGAGCTGCAGATGGTTGTGAACCACCATGCCGGTGCTGGGAACCAAACCTGTGCCCAAGCCATATCTCCAGCCCTGTTGACTCAGGCACGTGAGTTCTGGAAACACTCCAGTAGGGTAATAGCTATTGGTAGATATGCTGGGCTAGCGGCAACAAAGGAATTCCTTTCTCCTTACGCAGCTCAGCCTTGTGTCAGCTCAGACCCTGTCCA
The DNA here is from genome assembly GCF_903995435.1 of Acomys russatus. Taxonomy (NCBI): domain Eukaryota; kingdom Metazoa; phylum Chordata; class Mammalia; order Rodentia; family Muridae; genus Acomys; species Acomys russatus. The sequence continues at coordinate 42,778,368 of NC_067165.1, forward strand.
TGCCCTTCTAGGGGGACTAGAGCGATTCCTGACCCTCTGGAAAGATGACACCCACAGGGCTGAGGCAGTCCCTGTGCAACTATTTGAATGGCAAGATTTCCCCTAGAAGAGAGAAAGGTTCACGAGTCTCAGGAAGTTCAAAAAACCTACAAGATTCAGGGGGCAGTCAACTATTGTTGAGGAAAGGAGTTCTCCAGAGGAGCTGTCTACAGCATGGGCAGGGAACTCCACAGATTTTGTGAGGCACCGCCCATGCTGGAGTTAAAGAAAGGGGCTGCCAAGAGAGTAAGGGGGCCCTCCACCAAGTGGCTGGGCTGTAGAAGTCATTGGCATTTAGAGATAAGGGACAGGCTCTGGTAACAGTTGTATGATGCCTGCTGTGGGCACTAAGACGTGCAACTGAGGCTCAGCCGTCTGTCCAGAAAGGGCTTCCCCACAGAGCCACAGAGGGAGGAAATGTGAGAAGGCAGCTTGTGGATGTTGGCTCCACGTTAGCCTCTGAGGGTCCTGGCTTGCCATTTTCCTACAGCTGAGAGGAAAGGCATTTAAGAGGCATCCATGCTAACGATCCCTTCCTGGGATTCAAGAACTTGCAGCCCGTGAGAGAAACAGGACCACGATGGGGGAAGAGCAGGAGCTGTCGTGCAGACTTGACCTTTAACACAGGAAGGACAATCTGTTTCAGCATGTGTGAGGGAGCCTTGACAGGGTAAGAACAACAAGCGGAAACTGCTCTTCTGCATCTGAACTGCTTGACCTGAGGAAGACCTTTTAGAGAGAGGCGAGAGATCTGGAGAGATGGCTCAGTCTTTAAAGGTTCACAACCAAAATGAAGTGAGAGCCTTTCACAGTCTAGCCTGTGAGTCTGTAGGACAAGGAGGCATGGAGGGGGTGGGGCGATGCCCCTGAGTGCTGTGGGAATGGAAAGTCTGAGAATTATATCATCACTCCTTCAGACAATATCTGGGGAATCTGAGGTAATACAAAGAAACTCAGTCCTTGATGGGCAGGTTCATGGGAGCCAATAGGGACACTCAGGTATCACCAATTGAGGTTCCCACGGGAACCTATTTGAGTTCCTACCTAGGACTGGATGACAGAGGAAGGGAAGATATTACTGAAGGCACTGAGGGGTCAGAGGACGGTGCTCTGGATAGGGCCATGTTCGTGGGAAAGTCAACAAAGAAGTGAATAGCACAGAAGGGAGGGCAGAAAGACTGGGAGCCTGAGGTTGGCGGGGGCGGCAGAAGGAAGAGCTGTCGTTGGGCATGTTAAGACCCTGCACCCGTGGACTCACAGCAGCTGGGGTTGTGATCACAAGACCGCACAAGATCAAGCCAGCACGGCACGGAGGGGCACGTGAGCCTCCACCTAGGCCAGGTGCTCATGGACACCACGTGCATATGGGAACACTGGAACGGCACAGTGGGATTTGTTTTTATTTAAGGAAAGTGAGGGAAGGACATGAAGTTGATGGCAGCATGGAGTCATGCTGAAGGAGTTTAGAAGGGGGGGGGCGAAATAGCTAAAATGTATCGCATGTATGTATGAAATGCTAGAAGAGTAAATACCAATACTGTATTAAAAATGAAGGTGTTACTTTATCGGGAGCCCTGCGAATGTGCTGAGCTTTAGTGGCTGAGCCCCACAGTAGATCCTTATGACACGGGCAGGTCCCAGACACACCAGCATGTAACCGATGCCAAGGCAATCAAGGGGGAACGAAGATGGGCAAACCAGGCACAGCTGGGTCACTCACAGGTTTGTGTCAAGCCCAAGTTCCCAGAGGGGGAAAAAAAAAATGACAGAGTCAAATGTGCCACTAGGCCCCTGGAAGATGCTAAAGCCCAAGACACAAGTAGCCAGAGAGTCAGTGGGGCCGCAGAGGTGGAAAGCTATTTTCTCCAGGTGTACTGGGCGCCATTTTTATGAGTGTTGGTTTGTTTTGTTTTGTTTTTTTGCCCAGATCAGGACCCTGTCAGGAGCCAACTATGGCCAACAGAAAGGCAACAGCTATGACCAGGGTGTCTGCCCAGAGATTCTCCTCAGAGCTGGGAAACTTGCTTGAGTGGCAGGCATGGTAGACAAGAGTGTGGCCCTACTACTCCCCTTTAGTGCCAAGCCAGGCTGAGCAATGTGGGACCCCACAACAGTGTTCCTTGTGTGCTATGCTATCAACACATCAGGCAAGACGTACCTGCTGGTGCAGCAGTGGTATGACCATTGCAGGTGGAACCAACTGTTTTCAAACTGAATTTACAGTTCAGATCCATGGAGGGAACTTACTTGTGATACACTCTAAATCAAAGCAAGAAGCTGTGGCTACAGAGATCATGGCCCTAGTGAGAAGGCCACTGCTACTGTTTTGTTGAAGGGATGCGATGTTCCTCAAACAGCCTTCTGACATGTGTATTCACACCTACCGACTGCTGCTGCTGCTGCTGCTGCTGCTGCTGCTGCTGCTGTCAGCCTCAGTTGTGGAGGAAAACTTATTTTCTTTGGTGGGCAATGGTTACTGTTGAGATCCGTAACCAGTTGCTAAGAATAAATGCCCGTTGCTGTAGCATAGAGGGCTAACTCTCAGCCATTAGTGGAAGAACTAGTGAGACATCAGTAGCACCTCCTCCAAGGCTGAGGGGGCACTGCAGAGGAAAGGGGGGGGAGTGTGTCAGGCAGAAGAGGTGGGGTGCTGTACGGCTACGTCTTCTCAGGAAGATGGCAACTCACAAGACTCAGGAATCTTACAAAACCTACCAAGCTAAGCCAGCCAATGAAACTCACAAGGCTCGTCCTGAACTTACAGAAGCAATAAACAGAGAAATGTCCTCTCGGGTGGAGGGGCCTGCAAATTGTGCAGTGAGCTCCGGGAATGCAGCTTTCATGAGCTGTCACTTGCCTGCAGTGCTTCTAGCGGATGCTGCTCTCCAAGTCAGGCATGTCCATATAAGTTACCCTGGTTCCTGTTCCCTTAAGGGACCCCCCAATAAAGTCACTGGTTCAACAAGCCAGACTTGGCTGGGAGGGCCACGGGTTAGACACGCATTCACAGGTCTAGAGGATAGACACCAGAGAGCAAGGAGGGGAAGAAGCTGGTAGGTCCTCCTCCCCCTCCTCCCTTCCTCCTCCCCCCTCCCCTCCCCCTCCTCCCCTTCCTCCTCCCCCTCCTCCTCCCCCCTCCTCCCCTCCTTCTCCCCTCCTCCCCTCTCCCTCCTCCCCTTCCTCCTCCCCCTCCTCTTCTATGATTACAAACACACATATGAGCCTCTGTATGGGCATGGGCACCTGTGTGCATGCCAGTAGATTTCCTGGATCTGGCGCTGCAGGTGGTTATGAGCTGCCCAGTGTGAGTGACAGGAACTGACCTTCGATCGTCTGCAAGAACAGCAACTGCTGCTAACCTCTGATCCATCTCTCTCTAGCCCCTGACACATTTTTCCTGATGAGGATTCCGGTTCGTAGATGGTCACTTCACTTCACCGTGTCCTCACAAGGTGGGAGGAAGAGTAGGAGAGAGACACTTGCACTAACTCTACCCACTCTAATCCCACCAGTGGAACCCTGCCTCATGGCCTCCCTCAGACTGATTCCCTCCCACTGCCATCCTGTAGGACCAGGGTGCTCACTCAGACCATCGAATTCCTCAAGTGTCCTTCATAAAGGCCCACACACAGATCTTTATACAGAGACACACACACTAACTCACAAACACACATATACAAACACATAGACATATTCACACACATAGACACTTACACAGAGACTCACACATAGACTCACAAACACATAGACACAGTCATACAGACTCACATAACTGGACACTTACACAGACTCATACACAGACTCACACACATGGGCACTTACACAGAGACTCACACACAGACTCACAAACAAACATACAAACACATAGACACACTCACACACAGACCCACACACAGAGACTCACAAATACATAAACAAATTCGCACAGAGACTCACATACATACACACTTACACAGAGATTCACACACAGACTCACAAATACATAGACAAATTCACACACATAGACACGCAGAGACTCACACAGACTCACAAACACACGCATAGACATATTCACACACTTACACATACGGACACTTTCACATGGACTCATGCACAGACTCACAAGTTCACAAACATATACATATACACACACAGATTCACACACATACACAGCTTACTAGGAGGTCACACTCATGTCCCTCAACTGAACCACAATCCTCTCTCCCCAAAATGCTACCACACGACTTGTCTCCTCAAACAACCTTACAGATACAGACACTGGAAATGCCGCGACATTCAGCTGAGTGTCCACGAGAAAGGGCAGCTAACAGAGCTGCATCACAGTGTCAAGCAGCTCACGGGGAGACACTCAACCTGTGTGAGAGAGCATCTCGTTCAAGCACGTCTTTACGATTCATCTGTGTACAATTAGCACAAAGGGCCTTGTTAATAACGGGCCTGTATCACTGTTGTATTTGAAACTGATGGCGCTGTAGGAAGTCTCTCAAAAGGCTTGAAGAGGCTCTTCCATAGCTAAGGTAATGATGGGCACAAGACCCTCACTGGTTAGCTCGCTCTCCAGAGCCGCACAGGCCAATGGGAAGAGACTAAACCACACTAACCTCACGCTGTTAGTGTGATTCTGAGACAGAGACACTGCAATGGCAAGTTTTCTGTAAGAAAATATGTAGTAGTTTGCAAGAAAGCTACTTATTTTTCATTAAAATCTATTTTATTTTCAATTGTGTGTGAACATGAGTGCAGTGCCTACGGAGGCCAGTAGAGGGCATCCTAGGAACAAGAGCAGAACCGCAGATAGAAGGCACCATGATCGTGAAGGAGCGGAAGAGAACTGTGGGGGCTAAACTACAGCATTCTGTACCCTGCTGGGGTTTCAGTTACACAGGAGCATACACTAACCTAAGCCTACCAACAGCTCACACAACATCTGCATCTCTCACCGTATTTAAATGCTGCCTAAAGAAAGAACTGCAAACAACACTTGAACTCCAGACAGTTGTGACAGCCAATGTGTTTAAGGATGAAACATGTATTTGACTCACTTTGAGATGCAACTTTAAAACAAGATGGGTGGATGGATGGATGGATGGATGGATGGATGGGTGGGTGGGTGGGTGGGTGGATGGATGAATGCATGGGTGGGTGGCTGGCTGGATGGATGGATGGGTGGATGGATGGATGGGTGGATGATGGATGGATGGATGGGTGGCTGGATGGATGGGTGGGTGGGTGGGTGGGTGGGTGGATGGATGGATGGATGGATGGGTGGGTGGATGGGTGGGTGGGTGGATGGGTGGGTGGATGCATGGGTGGGTGGGTGGATGGATGGGTGGGTGGGTGGATGGATGGATAGATGGATAGATGGATGGGTGGGTGGATGGGTGGATGATGGATGGATGGATGGGTGGCTGGATGGATGGGTGGGTGGGTGGGTGGATGGATGGATGGATGGATAGGCCTGCATTAAAGCAAGCAAGACCTCTTAACATTCCAAATGTTTAAAGATCTTTAAAATAAAATGTTGTGGAGGGGTCTGGAGAGATGGCTCAACAGTTAAAAGTACTTGTTGCCTAAGAAATCATGTTGGGCAGCTTACAGATGCCTATAACTTCAGCTCCGTGGGACCTGGGGCCCTCTTCTAGACTACACAGGCACTATGCTCATGTGCATGAGCATGCATGCGCATGCGTGCACACACACACATACACACACACATGAGCATGTGCACACACACATGTGTATAAACAAAAAGATATTTTAAAAGAGCATGTAAAAATGTTGCAAGAAAAATTGCAGATTTGTCAAAATGGGTGAAGCAGCCAAAATTGACTGAACTAGGGATCCAGGCATCCAGATGGACATAAATAAACAAGTGGATAAATAAATAATGCAAGGCGGCACAAGCCCTTCAATATGGCAGGGCACACTAAACAACAAGCAAATTTAGCAAAATCACCATCTGGCAGACATTAGAATAATTGATTCAATAAGAATCACCAATGGAAGCTAAGATAAGTGGGCAAAAGTTTAATGAAAAATAAGGTGTTTATGTAGACCCAAACTGTCCACCCATGAAATGTGAATTAATTACGAAGGGGGCGGGAATGAGTTTACACTGAAGAAATGAGCAGACACCATCTTAACCAGGTTGCAGAGTGGACATTACACTCGGCCACTTTGAGCCCAATACACAGAGAGGAACCCTGAGTCACTTCCATGGGTCCTACTAAAGAAGCATGCCCTGGATGTAAGTGTGCAAAAGCCCTTCGTGACCCACAACAAGGTGGGCGCTACAGAGAAAAACACATTAAAAATGGCAGCACTGGTACTTGGAGAGATGGCTCAGTGGTTAAAACACTTGCTGTTCATTCTTTCACAGGACTCAGGTTCAGTTCTCACTGGACAGCGCTGTAGCTCACAGCTACCTATAACTCCAGCCCCAGGGGATTCGGTACCCTCGTGTGGCCTCTTCAGAGATTAGGTACCTGTGGTGCACAGGCATATCTGTCGGCAAACATTTGCATACATGAAATAGAAGCAAAAGACACAGGACCTTTTCCAGATTAATGAACATTACGGGGAGATATTGGGTTGGGCCCCGGACCAGGCGATAAGCTTTGGTAGATATTGTAATTATTACATTTAGCTGTAAGGACACAGGAGTGAAGCTGCTGCTGGTGGTGACTGCATCGCCTTGGGCTACTTTCCTGATTTTGACCATTGCAGTGGGTTGTTCTCAACTGTTCCTTAGGATGTACACACTGAAGCCTTTTGGGTTACTGGATGTCACGCCTGAACCTTTCTTACCATTGTTCAGGTGCATTCACACACACACACACACACACACACACACACACACACACATGCACACATGCACTCACGTGCACACACACATACACACACACGTGCACGCACACACGCATTCACATGCACACGCATGCACACACGCATGCACACATGCATGCTCACACATGCTCACACACACACAGACACACACACACATGAGACAGACAGACAGAAGTATACACTCAAATACATATAATATGTACACATAAATACATGAAAAGGTGGAAACACAGCTTAGGAAACAGCTCTGTATGTAACACGTTTGCCGTGTACACCCAAGGATCTGTGTGTGATACCTAGTTATCATGGAAAGAAGAAAATCTAGGTGTGGTGGGGTAGGCTTGTAGTTAAGCTCTGGGGAGGCCAACAGGTGGATCCCTGGGGCTTGCTGGCCAGCCAGCCAAGTGCAATTAATAAATTCCATGCCCCAGCGGGCATGTCTAAAGATCAGCTCCTGAGGATGGCACCCTCATGGGCAGACACACCCAGACATGCAACTTGATATCCACACACGCACCTGCATACACACAAACACACACATACACCACACACACACACATGTTCCTTCACATGCACAAACACAAGCATGCACTTGCACACAAACACACACATGTACCTGGATACATACAAACACACACACACACATCTTCATGTGCATAAACATACACACCCCCCCAAATACATCTGTACACATACAAACATGGCCCCACATCCCCATACACATAAACACACACATACCTGCACACACACACACACACACACACACACACACACACACAGACATATGTATGTGTACACATGCAGACACACAGCTATGCACACATGGGTGGGGAATTTAGTGATGTACATATAAAAATTGTTTGCTTTGTTTCTAGGATTTTTCTAAAATTTTTAAATTTTTAAAATTTGTTCATTTTATACCTCAATCGCAATCCCACCACCCCCTCCTCCCAGTGCCACCCTCCTGCCCATTTCCACCATCCTCCAACCCTGGTACCAACCCACCCTGGCACACCAAGTGGCATCAGGACCTAGTGCCTCCTCTCTCACCGAGGCAAGACAAGGCGGCCATGCTAGGGAAACGGGATCCAGAGGGAGGCAACAGAGTCCAAAGTCAGAGTCGGCCCCCACCCCAGTTGTTAGGGGACCCACTTGCGGACCAAGCAGCCCATCAGCTTCATATGTGCAGCCAAGGTTTCTAAAATATCAAAAGACCACAGACTGTCAGGATTCTCCTATTTGGACCAATTTTTTCCTGGTCTAAAACAGGGAGGCACCTCTGATTAAGAAATCCCAGCAGACTACGAACTTCTGAGAGCGCGTGACCACCCTGAGGTGAGTAACAGTCACAGCAGGAGTTGGTGAGCTGTGCAGCCGACAGGCGGCGCTGTTGAGCCGGATCCCGTGGTTTCCCTACACTTCACTCCAGCTAACAGATTGTCGCTGACAGAAGATGGGCTTTTCTCAGAGAGCGCCAAGGAACGGACCTGACAGCTGCCTCCCCCCACACGGCTCCGGAACCACCATCAAAGACGCAATTAATAAGCCAAGGGCGAGACTCCTCTTTCTCACACAGCCTCAGATATGAATCAACCCCAAAGTGTTAACAGATCACCCGCTATCTCTAGGACCAAATACAATTTGCATTTGAGATGACATCTGCAATATTTTAAAAGCTCAAGTCTAAAACAACAAACTTGGCAGCTTTTCTGAGTAGCAATTAACACAGTGACTAATCCCATCAAGGAGACAGTAATTGGCGTGGAGATCTCTCCCTCACACCAGCAGCAGGTTGAGAAACGTAATCCTAACCTCTTTTCAACAGTGTAGACTCCGGAGCCTCTCTGCTCATCAAGGAAACAAACGCAGTTATTAAGGACAAGGGTAATTACCCTCCTGTTACAACAACAACAACAACAACAAAGGCGTGTGTAAACAGCAGGCATGTACAAGAGGGCTTGGAGCACAGGGAAAGCCGGACCTGGGAGGCTACGTTACCTCTGCCTCCATGACTCCACTGTGGAGGCTCGGCTCTAGCCCTCCCCCATGCAGCGTCCTCTGCAAAGACCCCAAGGGCTGATCCACTCAGGGAAGAGAGCATGTGTGAGATAGCCCACGGATGGCTGCAAGTGTGGCTGGACCCGGCCTGCTTACTGTCAGCATACTTAATCCAGTTACTTTCTCCAAACAGATGCTCTCCCAGATATGCCAGCACCCCTTCTATCCTGCAAGCCCCGTGTGCTCTTCCCCCTCCAGATCACAACGGCACACACAGAGGGGCGCACGCAGATCCTGCCTCCCGCTGGCTGGCACCCTCTGTGGAACAATGTGTTCTAAGCTGCTAAACGTCATGACCAAAGCTTGGGAATTCATCTAGCAAGGTTCAATCCATGGCTGAGGGAACTCAGGGCAGGAACCAGGAGGCAGGGCTGAAGCAGAGGCCACACGGAAGGAATGCAGCTTACTGGCTTGCTCCTCATGGCTTGCCCAGCCTGCTTTCTTCAATGACTAACGTGACCACCAGCCCAGGGGTGGCATCACTCACAATGCGCTGGGCCCCTCCACATCAATCATTAAGCAAGAAAATGCCTCACAGACTTGCTTACAGGCCAGTCAGCTGAGGTCCCACTTCCTAAGTAACCCTCGTATGTGTCAAGTTGGAAAAAAAAAACCCAGCAAGGACGCAATGGCTCTTGGGATTCTTGCCTGTCACAGCCAGTGCCACCTAATATGTGAAGATGCAGACAGGAAAGCTCTAGTAACAACTTCCTAAGCTCTTGGACTCTCAGTGTTAACTGCAAATGGTGTTGTAAAGGGAGGGGGCGGGGCTTCTCACTGTGCACCTCTCAGCCGACCAGGTAACTGCAGCACTCCCAGGGAAGCCTGGGAAGTCTCTTTGCTAACAATGGAATGGATAGATGGTGAATAAATGCATGTACACATGAACAAACACAAAAACAAACCAACTGTGACACGCCCGGGCTAGTGTACTTGTTAGAAAAACAAGTAGAGCTAGAAAAGTAGAGGCAAAGTGAATGTCCTTGGTACCCAGAGCATCACCCATGGCATGTGCTATTGGCCACAGAAGGACCAAGTAGGAGAGAGGCGGCTTCTGTCTCTGAAGGGACATAGACCCTGTGTACAATGGATGAGGTGTCACTTAATTGATCATGAACGCATCTCACTCGTGCCAACCCGTGGTAAGACCCTGGTGTTTGGCCATCAGACTGCTAGCTGAGGGGGTGCCTGGGGCAGGGAAGGTGGGCGGGTCACTTTGCGAAGTCCTTCACCGAAGGGTAGGAAGTGTTCAAGCCTCACAAAGATGGGAGAGCAGCAAGCAGATCTCAAATCCTAAGGGAGAACTGGAGAGAGAGAGAGAGAGAGAGAGAGAGAGAGAGAGAGAGAGAGAGAGAGAGAGAGAGAGAGAGAGAACACGGGCCAGGAGTCCGGCCAAGGGAGGGAGTGAAGGCGGGCAGGGCATTGTAGAAGTCGGGGCCCCTGACTGGTTCTCAGTCCACTCAGTAGAAATGGAGATCATCTCAAACATGGGCATTTGGTTGTTGGTGACAGTGCAGGGTGAAAATGGGGTGGGGCTTTTAGATGGTGCGTGGATCTGGGTTGGCATGAAACCCACCTGTTGAAGGCAGAAAGGAGTGCTGAGTGGTTAGTGCTCCCTCACAAGTCTGTGACAGCTAGGACAGGAGAGTGGCATGACTGTCCCTTCTTGCATCTGACAATGACCATGGAAACTCATGGCTGTTGGCGTCAGTCACGTGACACCTCAGGTGTTTTCTGGGCAGCCCTGGTGTCACCCAGAGGCATCTTCAGCTACAAACATGTCTCCTCTCCAATCACAGTGAAAAGCCCGTCGGGGCGGGAACTGGGAACTGTCTACCCCTACACTGTACAGAGTCCAGCAAGGCACCAAGTGCAACTTTATGCAGTGAGCGCTAGTGTGGATTCGAACACTGCGGTTACAAATCAGCCCATGTCAGCCCAGAGCCCCCCCGAGTCCTGTCCTGAGGCTGACACTGCTCACCTCACACGGGTTGCACTTAGGTTTTGCAGAAGTGCCTGCCAGGGTCATGGAGGGGGCAGTTTCCATCCAAGTGGCAGGAGTGGCCGAAGAGTTGTGTTATGGAAGCGTGCAGCTCTTGGAAATCACATCCATAGAAGGCTATTTGAGCTGGAATTTAGAACTCAAGAAAAGTCTTTGAAAAAAAATGCTTCTCCACCATCTGCTACCCTTCAGACTGGCAGAATTTGAAGACCGAAAGCAGTTAATGTTGCGTGAGGGGGGAGCCAAGAAACCCCATGTTCAGATATCAAACAAGAACAGTCTCACTAAGTAGGGGGACATAGAAACTGACATCCAGAAGTTCAAACAGAAACAGTCTCAATAGTAGAGGGCGCATAGAAACTGACATCCAGAAGTTCATACAGAAACAGTCTCAGTAAGTAGGGGGGGACATAGAAACTGACATCCAGAAGTTCAAACAGAAACAGTCTCAGTAAGTAGCGGGGGACATAGAAACTGACATCCAGAAGTTCATACAGAAACAGTCTCAGTAAGTAGGGGGGGACATAGAAACTGACATCCAGAAGTTCATACAGAAACAGTCTCAGTAAGTAGCGGGGGACATAGAAACTGACATCCACAAGTTCATACAGAAACAGTCTCAGTAAGTAGCGGGGGACATAGAAACTGACATCCAGAAGTTCAAACAGAAACAGTCTCAGTAAGTAGCGGGGGACATAGAAACTGACATCCAGAAGTTCATACAGAAACAGTCTCAGTAAGTAGGGGGGGACATAGAAACTGACATCCAGAAGTTCATACAGAAACAGTCTCAGTAAGTAGCGGGGGACATAGAAACTGACATCCACAAGTTCATACAGAAACAGTCTCAGTAAGTAGGGGGAACATAGAAACTGACATCCAGAGGTTGACATTATGCAGAAATCCCACGTACAGTACCAACAAAGATAAAATATGCAGGAATAAACTTACCGTGGTATGTGTAAAACTTCTAAGAAAAGAGGGAAACTTGCAAACTAACACAACGTGTAGGTGGGCAGCCACTGCTCTTGGACAAGTGACTCAGTGTCAGAAGGAAGCCACTTGTCCCTGAGCTGACTTACAAACCGAATTCTGTACCACAGAGCCACACAAATCAACACTAATGGTTCATGCGGGAAAATAGCGTTTAAGGACATCTTGGAAGACAGCGAGGCTCAGCGAGGCTCAGAAGTGTCACTCTGGTGTCTCAGAGGCACAGCTCCTCCCAGACATCCCACAAGGCAGCCACTCCCCTGCCTGAGATACGCGCCAGAAAACAAGGTGTGGGTAGTCGCCTAGCTGCAGGTGCTGACTTGAGGTGGGATAAGCATACTCGCGGGCCACTGCGGAAAGGAGTGGTGAGTGTTTGTTGCTGGGACAACTGGTAAACAGTGCAGAAAAAGATAAACTTAGACCCATGTCTCACACCAAGCCCCAGCTTATAAACCCCAAGTGGGGCAGAGATACACACTTTAAAACAGGAAGCTGCAGAAATAATAGAAGAGGTATCGATGTCAACGATTTTAGTGTAGACCAAGGTTTTCTTACCAAAATGTAAGATTATGAACTCAGCAACAGTAAGACACAGTTTCAGTAAGTATAGATTAGTAAGATGTAGCTATGTAAAAAATAAAGATAACAGATCTGTGCAATAATTAAAGATACGAAGAGAATGAGAATAAAAGAATTGAAAAGGCGTCAGCACAGACAGACAGAAGGACCCTGGAGTGGCTGCATCAGTGTGAGACAAAGTAGACTTTAAAACAAAGGAGGTTACCAGACGGGAAGGGGGGCACTTCACAGAGCTGAGGGGCCCCGCCCTGCTCTCTGGGAAGCAGCAATCATAGACACACAGGCGCAGCAACAAACACACAAGGAAGGAAGCTGACTGAGTTGGGTAATTCAACTGCAGTCCTTGGAGATTTCAAAGCTCTGATTTCAATAATGGATAGAAGAAAATAAAATGCTGACCAGGAAATGAGAGAAGGGCCCAAAGCATACTGTTAACACCAGTAAGCCTGCTGTGCGTCTTTGGGATGCTGAAAGAACTACTTTGAGTCTGGCCGCCATTTCAAGCCCGGGGTGGGGGTGGGGGTGGGGGTGTCTCTAAAGGGTGTTGACACAGCATCTAACGACCTTCCTTCTGGACACACACTCCTGGGAGATTAAATCAGCAGTTCACAAAGACACTGCAGCTCCGTGTTCACAGACAGTAACTACACCAGCAGCGGATGACATGCCCTGAGCACTGTTAGGGGATAAACGGAGCATGGTACAGTATTCACGTGCACACACATGTGGTAGAATACTCGCCAGCCCTAAACATAGAACGAGGCTTCCCAATTTCCCCAACCTGCACGGGGTATGTGCTGGGGGACAGTATGCTAACTTTAAGAGGCCACTGAAAGAAGTGAGGGTGCTCTATCATGTCACTTTCACGTGCACCCTAAAACCTCCCAATATCCAGAGCTGGAGAACCAAACAGTGACTGACAGTGGGAGGAAGGACTCGGGGTGGGGTGCGGGGTGCAGAGTAGGGGATGTGAGGTGCGGAGTGGGGAGTGTGGGGTGGAGAAGGGGGAGATGGGTGGGGGGTACAGGGTGCGGAGTAGGGGTGCGGGGTGAGGGTGCAGGGTGCAGAATGGGGGTGCGGGGTGCAGAGTGAGGTGTGGTGGATGGAGTAGAGGGGGAGTGCGGAGTGTGGGGTGCGGAGCGTGGGGTGCGGAGTGGGGTCTGCGGGGTGGAGAAGGGGGTGAGGAGTGGAGGGTGGGGTGCGTGGGGCAGGGTGGGGGTGCGGGGTGTGGAGTGGAGGGTGCAGGGTGGGGAGTATGGGATGCGGAGTGGGGGTGTGGGTGAGGGTGCGGGGTGCAGAATGGGAGTGTGGGGTGCAAGGTGAGGTGTGGTAGATGGGGTGGAGAGGGGGTGCAGAGTGGGGGTTGGGGTATGGGTATGGGGTGTGGAGTGGGGGTTCAGGGTATGGGGTGTGGGTGTGGAGTGGGGGTGCAGGGTATGGGGTGTGGGTGGGAATCTGCGGTCACAGAGGTAGAGCATGAACATAAGTCCAGAGATCTCTGTGTGCTCCATGAGGACCATGGGTAATAAAGTTGTGTCACATGTGGATTCACATATAAGGAGTGGACTTTTAGCTATTTTATTGTGTGTGCATGCTCTCTCTCCTCTCTCTCTCTCTCTCTCTCTCTCTCTCTCTCTCTCTCATACACACAGAGAGAGAGAGAGAGAGAGAGAGAGAGAGAGAGAGAGAGAGAGAGAGAGAGAGATGGGGGTGGAGAAAGAGGGAGTATAATTATGGGTAAGTAATTTATGGTTGGTTTAGCACCTAAACATTGACTTAAGTCATACATGACATCAACAATAGACCAAACGCCGGAAGGTGTGTGATGATCTGAGCAGGCACAGAAGAAGCACTTAGGAATTTTTTCATGAGAAAAAGGTTCCACTAGAAGATTGCTTCCTCGGCTCTAAAAGGGCAACAGTACCATATTCTGTAGGCCTCTGAGGCTTTTGAGGACCTTATTTAACTATTTTACCTTATGTATCTATAGAGTCATAACTATCTGTTGGATCTAGGATATATATTCTTTTTTTTTTAGGATATATATTCTTGTGATAAAATTAGACTAGTTTTTGACATGACCATGATTTGCATCAATGTATAAAATTCTATACCAGTGAATTAAAAATTAACCTTATTTGTGAGTAATAATTAAGGCCTTGAGTTGAGGATTAGATTCAATAATCTACATTTTGCTCTATCTTCCCTCAATATTTCTATATTCCCCCTTTTTTTCTTTTCAGCTCCTATCTCCTTATCTGTGAAAGAAAGACACAGGAAAAGAAAGACATCCCTGAGTCCAACCTACTTTTCTCTCTAAGACCAATAATACTTATAACCATCTCCAGATGAAAATAAGCATCGGTAGCCCAAGAGAGCAAACAGAAAGCTGCCCAACCCCCTTAGAGGGAATGGGACGTCATTCTCTTTAAGATGTTTTTATTATTCTAAAGAGTCTTTGACAACAAACAAGTTAACTCCTGGCAACACCCAGCCGACCTCAAAGAAGATGATGAGCATCAAAGAACCTCCTCATGGAGTTGGCTTCAAATGTGGCAACCCAGCCACTGGGCAAAGTGTCCTCATTTCTGCCACAGACAGAATTCTGCCTAAAAATGGGCAAGCTTAGATGCAGGCAGAGTTGACGGCCGAACTCTGCCAAGACAGGTTAAGCAAGTCCTCCAATAGTTCCTGCCTTGCAAATATGTCTGTCAGAAATCCTGGGCTAGAAGGCCGAAGGTGATGCTCTGATGTCATAGACAGTGTTGTGTGACTGTTCATGAAGTAAACTGTCTCAGTCATTTTTTCATTTTGGAAACCACTAACCTGCACTTCTGGTTCACTTGGGTATTTAAATTGTATCCCTTCTCAAGTCTCTGATGAGGTTGAAGACCAGATTGTTTAATCTTAGTTGGTTAGTTGGTTAAGACATTTTTAGATCAAGATAGATGTTTTAGGTTAATAGTGATGAGATATGATGGCTATTGATTTTCATTCAGAAATTTAGACCCGACAAGACAGGAAAGATGCTTTCTTCAAGTTTGACAAATACAAATAGCCAAATCACTATGAATGTAACATTTTATATAATTCCTGATTGTCTCATGGCTCTTCCTTTTG
The DNA here is from genome assembly GCF_903995435.1 of Acomys russatus. Taxonomy (NCBI): domain Eukaryota; kingdom Metazoa; phylum Chordata; class Mammalia; order Rodentia; family Muridae; genus Acomys; species Acomys russatus. The sequence goes on from NC_067165.1 coordinate 42,794,005, forward strand.
TATGTAGTTTATTTTATTCATGTGTAATAATTTAAATGTATATGTTAAAATTAATGTTTTTAAAAAAGGGTGACAAACAAAACCTCTATGGTTCATGTTCTCCTAAGTAGTGAGACAACGGTTTCCCTCTGGGCCAGGAACAAGACGAAGATGCCCACTCTTGCCACCTCTACTCCGCAAGGCTCTGGGGCCTCCTGCCAGAGAAGCAGTGAACACACACAGCGTAAGACAAAACGTAAAACTGTGTCTACTCACAGACAACACGATCTCTTAGAGAGAAAAATCCTAAGAAATCTAGTAAAAACTATTAAAGCTACCAAATGAATTCCTCAAGGTGCAGGTTGCAAGGCCAACACAGTGGACTCAGATGAGTTTTCATAACCTCCGTGAGCGATTTGCAAAGGAGAATCATAAAAAAAAAAAACAAAAAAAAAACAACTCTCATTCACAAATGCATCAAAACACACAGTATACGGGCACGTTCTTGAGGAAGAGTTACTAAACTGTGGCCACTATGAAACACTGTTGCAAGAAATTAAATAAGTGAGCAAATGGGGGAGGTGCTAGTGTTTGTGACGCCATGCAATCCCGGCTGAATGCCTTCCGACTTCTCTGGAGCCAGTGTTAAGCTCATTCCAAATTCACATGTAATTGCCAAGGATTCAGAAACACAAAAGCGATATTTAAAAAGAATGTGCCGGGAGATGGCTCGGTTGTTAAGCTGTGTACCATGCAAGTATGGGGACCTTAGTCCAGATCTCCATGTAAAAGGCTGGACAAAGCCAGCACTGAGTAGACAGGAGGACCCCCGGGGCTGCCTGGCCACCCAGTCCAGGCAATCTGCAAGCTCCAGGCTCAGCGAGAGACCCTGTCTCAAAAAGTGATGAGTAACTGAGGAAGACCCCCGACATGAACCTCCTGCCTCCATACACAGGTCAACTGCACACATATGTACATACTCACCCTGGGCAGGGGAGGAGGAAAGGAGGGTGGGAGGGAGAAAGGGGAAGGGAGAGGGAGGGAGGGAGAGAAAGATTAGGAGGATTTGATTTCCCAAGTTAAAACTTGACTACAGAACATGCAAAACTCACACCAGGACAGACACAGAAACAACCTCCTCCCCCATCTCTGCCAACGTGACTTTCAACAAGGTGCCAACACCAACCAGTTCACAGCGAAGAGCTTTTTCTCTTCAGAGTGGAGCTGGGACAGACACCTGCAGGCGAAAAGCCTTGGATGCTGACTTTATCCTATACACCAAAGCCGACTGCACCTGTGGGTCAGTGGCTACCTGCCCCAGTGGGTCAGTGGTTCCCTGCACCAGTGGCCTAGTGGATCCCTGCATGGTGGTCAGTGGCTCCCTGCACCTGTGGATCAGTGGCTACTTACACCTGCGGGTCTGTGGCTCCCTGCACCAGTATGCCAGTGGCTCCCTGCACGGTGGTCAATGGCTCCCTTCACCTGTGGGTCTGTGGCTCCCTGCACCTGTGGGTCTGTGGCTCTCTGCACCTGTGGGTCTGTGGCTCCCTGCACCAGTGGGCTAGCGGCTCCCTGCACAGTGGTCAGTGGCTCCCTGCACCTGTGGGTCAGTGGCTCCCTGCGCTGACTGAGGCAACATTCTCAGAAGATGCTAGTATAGCTCTTCATGGCCCTGTGTTCAGCAAAGCATTTTAAAACCCCAAACATTTGACATTTGTAATATCAAAGCACAAGAAACAAAAATCAAAAATAAATACAGCTGGACTCATCAAGAGAACTTCTGTGCTTTGAAGGAAACCCCAAAGAAGGAGGAGGAGGAAGAGGAGGAGGAGGAGAAAAAAGCCACCCAGGAGGCGAGGGAAAGAGTCTGAAATCCTAGTATGGAACTTATATGTCTTGTCTTCACAAAGAGCTCTAACAACTTAATCATAAAAAGCCTAGAAAAAAGGAAGAACTGACAAAGGATCAGAACAAGCATTTCTCCAAGGAAAATACACAAATATTCACAAACGGCACTCAGAGTCAACAGCCCCCAGGGACGGGCTGTCAAATCCGAGGTGGGATGTCTCAGTCAGCAGCTCTGGCTGAAGAATGGGACCTTCAGCAGCCCTGCTGGATGTGGGAGTGCGGGGCCTCATGGGAATGGTCCTAGCCTGGGCCATGTTACCCCAGGGACAGGGGAGAACAACCAAGGAGCAGACAATGACACTTCTGGTTCTGTACCATCAGATTTTAGCTGACCGTGTTAAGGAATTAATGGCATGGGTGGGGAGATGGCTCCCTTGGTCAAGCGCCTGCCACAGAAGCATGAGGCTCTGCCCCTCACACAAGGAGCCAGGCACGTGGCTCGTGCTTGTAACCCCAGAGCTTGGGAGAATGAGATGAGTACATCTCTGGGGCTCACTGGCCGCCAGCCTGTCCCTAGTCAGTTAGGTCAGGTCCCAGTGAGAAACTCTGTATCAAAAAATATGGTGGAAAGTGCTTAAAGAATGACATCTGAGCCTGACTTCTGGCCTGCGCGCGCACACACACACACACACGCACACACCCACGCACACACATACACGCGCACACACACGCACGCACGCACACACATGCACACACATACACGCACACACACGCACGCACACACACATGCACACACATACACGCACATACACGCACACACATGCACGCACGCACGCACACACGTGCACACACACATGCACACACGTGCACACACACACACGCACACACATACACGCACACACAAGCACACACAAGCACACACACGCACGCACACAAGCACATACGCACATGCACGCACATGCACGCACATGCATGCTCATGCATGCACAGGCATGCACAGGCATGCATGCGTTCACACAAATGAACTATAACAAAATAAAGCTCTGATGAATGCTACAACCTGCATGGACCTTAGAAAACATTCTGCTAGGGTCAACAAGATGGTTCCTTGGGTTAGGGTGCCTGTGGCCAAGACTGACAGCCTAAGTTTGAACCCCAGGTTCCACGTGGCAGAGAACTGCCTCCAAAGAGTCAGTCTCTGACTTCTCCACGTGTGTCACAGCAGTTGTGCACATATGCATATCTTGTATGTATGTATAATACATATAATAAATAAAATGTCTTAACAATGATACCAAAAAAAGGAAGCAGCCACCTGTTACATAGTTTAATTTGTACTAGACTTCACAAGAGAGAGCTGGGATGTGGCTCCGTGGGTTAAGTGCCTACTATGAGGTTAGTTCAGATCCCTAGTGCCATGTAAAATCCAGGTCTTGTGGCACACAGCTGTAACCCCAGAGCTGGGGGTGACAGTGATGGGCAGACAGCTGGGGCTCACAGGCCAGCTAGCCTAGCAAGTCAGTGAACTCTGGGCTCAGCGAAACCCCTATTTTAAAGGGGGAAGGTGGGGAGTGACTGAGTAAGACTACCAACATCTACTTCTGACCCGCACATGAACACACACACACACACACACACACACACACACACACACACACACACACACAGAGTCATGAATACACGCGCACACATACTCACACAACACACTTCTGTGAATCTACACTAAAGGTAGATTAATGGTTGCACACGGTTGAGGCAAGACTGAGGATGGGGAGAGTGCAGGAGGACAGCGAGATGACACAAGGCATCTCTCGGGGTGACAAAATGTTAGTAGCATGCATTATCTGTGATTTTACTAAAAACCCATTTGATGTATGGACTTTAAATGGGTGGCTTAGGGGATTGAGAGCACTGGCTTCCGAGGATGCAGGTTCGCTTCCCAGCACCCACATGGCAGCTCACAGTCATCTGTAACTCCAGTTCCAGAGCATCTGACACCCTCTTCTGGCCTCTGCAGGAGCCCAGGCACACATCACATATGGTGCACAGACATACATACAGGCAAAACACCCATACACGTAAAACAAAATAAATAATCTAAATGGGTGGATTATGCAGTAGATAAGTTATATTACAATAAAGTTGCTCATAAAACTGCTCTCAGTTCGACAAGAAACATGACAATCATAAAGTCCCCGAGTGTCACTTCATAAGATATTTATCAGTTATTTTTTTTTAATGCCAGAAAATATGGAAAGTACGGAGGCTGTCAGGCCACCTCAATCAAGCCATCAGTTAACACCAATCAGGAAGACGGACCTCCAGACAAGTTGGACTCAAAATGGCTTACGTCACCTCTGCGGTACTCTGAGCAACCTTATGTGACCGGATCCAACCACGAGACAACATCAAACAAGCCAGAGACTATAGGCCGTTGGACCGGAGGCCGAGAATCTGGCTTACAAGATCAACGAAATGCAAAGACTCAGGGAAGCTGTGGCCATGGTTGGCCTCCTGGAGCAAAATCCAAACAGCAGCCGCCTTCGTCTGTCTGCCACTGAGAACACTAGTGGGACGGCTGTGGGAATTTCTGTGAAGCCTGAGGAGTCAATGACAATCATGTGTCGGTGATAACACCCCAGTTTTGTTAGTTGCCATGTGCTGTGCACAAGAGCAGCGTGGGCCCTCCTGAAATACCGGGAGGGAAGTCCCTGCTGCTGCGTAGAGACCAGGCTGAGAGAAGCAGTTCCCGCCACCGCCTCGCTCGCAACCCTGTGTGGTGAGAACCTTGAGCGAAGGGGTGAAGCAATGAGGTGGAACTTATACTCAGCTTGGAAAAGGAGGGAGGACAAACGGAGACCTCTCCCTGCAGGGGGAGGTGGGGTGGGAAGTCAATAAGGAAAATTAGCAAGTAGGACTGTTTGGTGACAGGAAGTCAACCCCTTCGGAGGAAGGAAGGTGAGGTGAAATGGGGCAGTCGGGGAGGGAGGCTTGGAAGCAGGGAAGCTGTGGGTGTTGGGACAGATGGCACAAGACAGAGACAATGGCACAGAGGTGGCTGGTGAAAATCCTGCCAAGTGAGCCCTGGAAGGTCCTGGAAGAAAGCAGCTTAGTCAGGGAGCTAGAAGTGACAAGTGACAGTCACTTTAGAAGTGAGACCAAAGAAGTGAATGGACTCTAAGGTGGTCTAGGAGTACCCCATGCTTTTGAACAAAGAAATGACAATAAAGGAAAAGGTCCCGGAATCTTCTCCAGAGTGACAGCCACAGAGTAAAGTACACCGGCTGGCTGGCTCTGCTGCTCCCATTGTGAGGTGTGATTCTTGGGAGAGCCCGGGTCAGCCCCGAGAGCAGGTGGCACACTTGGTTCCGCTTAGACACTGGGCTGCTGGGTCTGGGGCACACTATTGTCCCAGCGACTTCCTGAGTAGGAAGAGAGCCTTTCTCTGCTGCTGGCTTCAGTGCCATCAGTGCTGCAAGAATGCCTTTGGCGGACACGGGGCTGCCCTGTGGATCTCTGCTAAAGTAGACAGAGCAAGACTGCTGCCTTCCCAACTAAGGAAATGGTGTTACTGAGACAGTCACGGGACAAGCTGACCACAGGGGCCAGCCCTGCAAAGCCTTTCCTTCTCTCTGTCCTCACCTCCCGCAAGGTCACACTGAGCACTCACACACCGGGGGAAGCCTAGCCATGTGAGAGGGAAGTGTGACTGACAGATCAGGAAGGGACACTGGTCCTCAGTGTCATCCAGGTCCACAGAATCCTCAGACAGGAAATCTGTTAGTTCCTGGCCAGATCCTATCAAATCTTCTGTTACTGCCGAGCCACTGCGTCTTAACACCCGTAATAAACTTCGTTTCCTTCTGGTTTGGTCAAGTGGATAGACCTTATCACAGACCATACCAGCCAGGAGGAACATTTGCATCCATGAAGCAGGCTTCCCTCAAGTGCTTATAGCTGGGTCCTTGTCTCTGGGAACCTCAATGATGCCCTTCAGGACCCACTTTCAGCCCTGCCAGTCCCTACCTACAGAAAAATCAAAACACTTCCCTTCCCCTCGCTGTAGCCTCATCTAGTGCACCATCAAAGATGGTGTCATGCTTAACCCACCAGGAAATGGACATTTCTGCAGTCCAGGGTGGGTGGATAGATAAACGGAAATGCAGACAGAAATAGATGATTGCAGAGAGATGGATGACAGATAGACAGACAGACAGACAGACAGACAATTCATCCTATTTTCTTTCTGTCTCCAAGGCTTGTAACACAATGCCAGGCAGCCAGCTTGTGTTTAGCACTTGTGAATGAACTTCAAGATAATAAAATATTCACTGAGATGCCATTAGGGAAAAAAATGACTGAAATGAGATTTTTTTTTAAAAAAGGTCTGCCTATGTACCAAGTTTGAACTTTCTTTAGAAACTTTTTTTTAACAGACTTTGTAATTAATGCCTTTTCATCACGACTCAGAACCAGAATCAAAATATTAACATTGCAATTTGGCGGTCTGTGCACAATGCTGAATGCATCCTGGTAAATAACTCCTGCCTATAATGGCATGCTGTAGGTTTAAATCTTACCCCAGACATGAAAAAGGACAGTTAAATCAACTTTGTCCATTTAAATATCATTTTCCGATATCTAGAACCCATCTCTTTATTGCTCAACAACCCTTAGCAATTTCTTTTGCCCTCATTTATTTCTGGTTCCCAGGGGGATCCTGTCTGATTTATTGGAAATTAGTTCTCACAGCTAGTAAATGCTTTAAACTGTTTCCATATAAATCACTCTTAAGTCTGTGAGAGCACTGCAGTCAGCCTAGAATGATCTCGTCCAGTGACAGCGAGCTCAGCCACACCCTCTGCACTGCTCACAGACGTGGCGTTCCCTCTGGGAGTGCCCTGAGGGGGGGCAAAGCACACCAGATCCCACCCCTTCCCACTTTATCTTCTATTTGTGCATAGCCATCACCTACATACTAGATATTGGCAAATCAGCTTGTCCTGAGGCCTGCTGTCCCTGGGAGCATCGGGGCACCCAGGACATTGTGAATGAGCCATCTATGGTGGGAGGATGTCGCATTTCCTGTGCCCACCAGCCCGTGTCCGCCTCCATCTGTCAGGACAGGTTGAGCTCTGTTGTGGTGACAAAGAAGGTTTATTTACTGTTTATATCGTATGGTTCTTGGAGTTCTGCTGGGGAGCCTGGGCTTGCTATCTTCTCTCGGAGAACAGTGGTGGGAGCTGGGCTGCACATAAGCTCCCAAAATGGCCAGGGCAGGAAGAAAACTATAGGGGATGGAGAGTAAGACTCCAACTTTGAGAATCTAAAAAGTGCCCGTGTCATTAGCTAAACCAAGAGATACCAGTCACCCAAACATCACAGGGTTGGGAGGAATGGAAATCTGCCCAGGTTCAGAAGGTGGACAAGACTGAGCCCTTCTCCCCTGTGGTGGGTCAGGTGGCTGGTGTGTGTGTGTGTGTGTGTGTGTGTGTGTGTGTGTGTGTGTGTGTGTGTGTGTGTATGTATGTGTGTGTGTGCGTGCGCGCTCTTGTGTTTGCTCCACCATACGTCCAGAAGCCTTCCTCCAGGCCAGCACACAGGACCCTCCTCTGCGAAATGCGGCAGCCCCCACACAGCCGTAGGTAAGATGCCTAACGCTCTTCATAGGAATCAAGCTAGAAAACAAACGGTTGTTATGAGGATAACTCCCGGGGATAGACAGAGCTCCTCAAATTGACAAAGAAAAGAAGCCTCACAGGCACAAGCGGAGACTAAAGATCACAGAACTCCAACACTTTCAGCAGAAGAGAAGAGCCAAATATTTATCTTAGCCCCCAGCCCCTTCAGGGGCTCAGAGAAGGTGAGGTCAGACCAGGGATAGCTGGACCCGCAGGCACTCTGTACCAAGCTAGCAGCTTTTCTTCCTTCTTCTTTCCTGTCCCAGACTCCTGCAGACAGTCCTGTTTTCAGAAGAAATCCTCCAAGCATCCCTGCGATACAGCAGAATAAAATGCTAGGCACGGTAACAGATTGCGTAAAGGACGGTGTGTGGAAATCATGTTTAAGCTGAGAACTCCCTTCATGGACCAAAATGATCTATATGCAGACAGACAGGGCTCATGTATCTTTTGGAGAAATGATAGGACCTTATTCAATGATTTAAGGAACAGCACCATAAAAAAAAATAATTCCACATATAAATATTTAAATATAGTTTATTATATTCAATACCTGTCCAAACATAGTCTCTCTATAGATCTTTCTCCAACTGCACTCAAAGCCCTGGACTCCGAGCATACTAGGAAGAATTTTTAAAACCGACAAAAAAACTTCAGCACGCTTTTGGGAAGACGGAGCTGTTTTTTAAAACACTAACTGCTCAACTCTGTGTTGAGCAGAAGTATTGACAAGAGAACAGGAGTGTGGAGGAAGGGACTTTAGTGAAAGTGTTTATTACTTGTTTTTACGTTCTGCTCCTAAAGACATCACTCCACGAGCCAGAAATATCTCGTGTTATTAGATACGGTTTTGTTTTTAAAAATGCGTCCTTTAGGGGCAGCGGAAGCACCTCAGTTACTAGACTACTTGCCTAGCATGCTCCGAACTATGGGTACGCATTGTAAACTCAGCGTGGTGGCAAGAAGTTTAAGGCCAGCCTCAGCTACATAGCGACTTCCAGGGCAGCCTGGGCCACGGGAAACCCTGTCATAGTTAGCTTCAGTTGTCAACTTGGCACACCTGAGAAGAGGGAACCAAGCTTGAGAAGCTGCCTCCATCAGACGTCCTGTGGGCCCGGCCCACTGGTGCGGCACCATCCCTAGGCAGGTGGGCCTGGCTGTGTGAGAGAGGTGGCTGGACTGGGCCTGAGCCTGGGAGCAGGCCAGTAAGCAGCATTCCTCTGGGCCCCAGCCTCCAGTTCTTGCCTCCAGGTTCACGCCTTGGCTTTCTCTCAGTGATGGGCTGTGATCTGAAAGCCAATCAAGGCCTTTCCTCCCCAAGTTATTTATGGTCACTGTGAGTACCACAGCAACATAAAACAAAGTGGGGCACATCTTGCCTTAAAACAAAAACAAAAACTCCAAATATTCGCTCAGTTCATGCCCTTTGTGGGCTTGTGTTTGTGGGTATGGGCCTCCATGGGTGTGGGCCTCTGTATAGATCAAAGAGAAGGTCACAGGGGAGATAAAGGACATTAAAGTAGATGCCATGGACCACTTTGCCATGCTTTTTTCTCAGATGCCCTGTCCTCCTAGCCTCAGAGACTATGGGTGACATTAAGAGGAACCTGCAGCTGGTGACAGCTCTGGGCTGTTGGCCTCTCCCATAAAAATCTTCTTTCACACCCCATGGGCACATAGAGATTTTCTTTTCTGAACATCTGTTCTGTTCTCCTCCAGCCAGCAGCTCCCAGGGGGCTCGGGACACCTGCAGGGCTCGCAGTGTGTCCGCTTCTGTCATAAAACGCAGAACCGCCCGCCACCTGGATGCTGCACTTGGGACCAGCCATCAAGTGTGTGTGACCCCTGCTTGTCCCTTTTTCCCTCGGGTAGGTTCATCCCTGTAGGTGATTCTGTCTCCAGGGTCTGCCTGTCACTGTTCCTGAAGTCCTGGTTCCACCGCCTTGGCTCCTCCTAAAGCCACAGAAGCTCCTGGAACTCACCTGGAGTCGGGAGCACCAGCAGGTTTGCAGCTGCAGCAACTCGCGTGAGGACCATAAATTCCAGGCTGCACTTGGCTCTCCAGGGAGATGTGTGACTTGAAAAATGGCACGCTTTCTGGAGAGCTAAGGCCGCTCTTTAGAGGACAAGAGAAGGGGATTGTTCAGGGAAGGAATTTAATAGAAAAAGTGTTTATTACACAAGATGCCAGAGCCCTCAGATGCTCTGATGTGCATGAGGGTCTAAAGCAGAGAGCTGAGTCCCGGGCTGCTACCTGACTCCAAGCTCTCTGTAGAAGGTCAAGGAGAAACTGGTAAAGAATAGTCTCCAGAGACCCGTGTGTGTGTGTGTGTGTGTGTGTGTGTGTGTGTGTGTACGTATGTGTGCACACATATATGAAAGCCAGAAGACTACCCTAGGCACCATTCCTTGGAAATGACCCACTTTGTTTTTTGAGTTGGGAGCCTAGCCTTTAACGGCTGAACCATCTCTCCAGCCCCCTCCCACCCTTGGTTGTTTTTGTTTGTTTGTTTGTTTGTTTTTGAGGCAGGGTCTGTCACTGATCCAGAACATGCCAACTAGCTATCCAGTGAGCTCCAGGGGCCTGCCTGGCTCTGTGTCCCCATTGCTGAGGTACATGCATGTCCCACTATGCCTTGCTTTTTGAATATAATGTCCAGGGATGGAACTCAGGTCTGCATTTGAGTAAGGGCAGCATTTTGCTGAGTGAACAGTCTCCCTCTGCCCCGTTACCCCATCCCTGCCTCTTCCTCTCTCCCTCAGGAATGTCTTTGGTTCTGTACCTCTGGGTTCAGAGCGTAAGGATGTCTTTGGGCAGGTGCTGCAACCGTGCCAAGCCCATGTCTTCATCTCTAAAGTGGGAGGCACAGGGCTCACTCAGAGGGCTATGAAAATGACTGACAGCTTGGAGTATCACATCCAAGAGGAGACAGTTCCGTAGGGTCTGGTCCTCACAGCCATGGCCACTGTCCTCGCATGTGCCTCTTGGCTTAGTGGCTATCCGTGGCCAAGAACGCAGATAGGACCTACTGTCTAGGTCTCTGATAGCCCTAAGCTGTAGCTCTCACTCAACAGCTTACAAAGTTGAGACCCCAGGTGTTCCTTCCATAGTGCCTGAGCAGCCCCTGATGCAAGGGTGTGCAGCTTTGTCCCTCTCACCTTGGAGCTTGCCTACAAAAAGCCTGGCAAGTTCCATGGAGAGAAAACACAAAGGCATCACAGAACTGGCAGAAATCATGCAGTACTATCCTGGGTAAGGCCAACGGCCCAAAAAATATCAGACAACCACACCACCCAGCGGCAGCGGAAGAAGGGGCTGGCTGCGAACAGCCTCCTAACATGGGTACAGATGCCGTAGAGGTCCAAGCCTGGATTCTGACTCCTTCCCTTGTTGCTGTGACAACGGGAACCTAAGGAAAGAAGGGTTGATTTGGGCTCAAGGTTAATTGGGAAGGCATGGTGTTAGGATCACACACATCCACCGTCAGAGGCAGAGAGAGGTGAACGCTAGCTCTCTGTTCACTCTCTCCATTTTAGTGAGTCCAGGAACCCAATGCATGGAATGGTGTTGCCCGCGTGGGTGTGAGGGGGAAACTTCCCTCTTCAGTTAAGTCAGTCTAGAAAGGACCTCACAGGCACCCCCAGAGGCTTGTCTCTACACCCTGTCAAACTGACAACCAATATTAACCTTCAGACGCTCCAGCCATGTCACCAGTAAGCCACAAACTGCTGAGGCAAGATGGGGATGGTCACACGTCCTTCCCACACAGGCTTTCCAAGTAGCACACCCGACATCTTCCAGATAGGACCTAGCAAGACACAGCTTCCCCGTCCTGGCCCACACTCCAGCAAACTGAAGGACAAGGACACAGCTGTGTCATAGATGGAGGTGTCAGAGCTCAGAGGCAGCGGCTGTGCTCAGGTAAATCAGCAAGTTCCCAGATTCCCAGGACAGGACCCTAGCTTGCAGGACCCCAGCTGTTCTGTCCCTTCCTGCACACTGCAGGGAGAGAATGCTTTTTGCCTGGAGAAATAGCGAGGCCAGAGAATACATTAGTGAGACCCGCTTTCCTGGCGGTGTTGGCCAGTGGTGCAGAAACCGTCGATGACAGACGGATCCAAGACATCCCTCCCATCCGTTACCCTCCACTTCAGTCCTCGTCCTTTGTGCCTTGCAGCTGTGCCAGATGTAGAGAAAATTACATGTTCCCTGAAACTTAATGACCAAATTTAAAGCAATTTCCAACTAATCAGGGTTCTGTTAAGTTGCTTTTATTAATTTAACGCTTTTAAGGGCTTCACAAAGTGATGCTGTTGGAAATCTTTGTGGTGGAATCTGTTCACTTGGCTGCAGAAGGGATGAGGTGCCACCTGAAGGGCCCACCTCTGAGCCAAGGACTCTGTGGAGACGCAGAGCGACGCTTCTGGAAGCACACTGGGATGAGCTAGCATCCTCCCCTTTCTCCACTCGGCCCAGGATGGCTGACACCTACTTCTGAGGCAGAGGGTAAATGAATGACACTTCCAGCCAGAATTGGAGCATCCCAATACTGGAATCTGCCAGACCTCCATCCACAGCTGAGTCTCAGAGCATCACTACCCAGTATCCTACCTGGACCTCCATCCACAGCTGAGTCCCAGAGCATCGCTACCCAGTGTCCTACCTGGACCTCCATCCACTGCTAGGTCCCAGAGCATCGCTACCCAGTGTCCTACCTGGACCTCCATCCACTGCTAGGTCCCAGAGCATCGCTACCCAGTGTCCTACCTGGACCTCCATCCACTGCTAGGTCCCAGAGCATCGCTACCCAGTGTCCTACCTGGACCTCCATCCACAGCTGAGTCCCAGAGCATCGCTACCCAGTGTCCTACCTGGACCTCCATCCACTGCTAGGTCCCAGAGCATCGCTACCCAGTGTCCTACCTGGACCTCCATCCACTGCTAGGTCCCAGAGCATCGCTACCCAGTGTCCTACCTGGACCTCCATCCACTGCTAGGTCCCAGAGCATCGCTACCCAGTGTCCTACCTGGACCTCCATCCACTGCTAGGTCCCAGAGCATCGCTACCCAGTGTCCTACCTGGACCTCCATCCACTGCTAGGTCCCAGAGCATCGCTACCCAGTGTCCTACCTGGACCTCCATCCACAGCTAGGTCCCAGAGCATCGCTACCCAGTGTCCTACCTGGACCTCCATCCACAGCTAGGTCCCAGAGCAATGCTACCCACTGTCCTACCTGGTGATTCTTACTTCAAACAGAAACAAATCTGTTTATTTCAGATCAAGACTGCTGGCAAGCCTGGCACCCCTCCCATGTCCAAGAGCTCCTCAAGTCACAGTTGCATTCAAATTAAGGCAAGCAAGCAGAATGCCGTGTGTCTACTAATGGTCTCTGAATCTCGCAAGCACAGTGCACAGTGTCTCATCATTTCTAAAGCTGAGTCAGAATTTAAAATCCATACTTTAAACATGCCCAGTGTTCCTAACTACAAAAATGTTGGGTCATTACAGAAATACACACCTTCTACCCACAAGCTGTGTGACTTTAAGGCGATGACTTCGCCCCTCTGAGCTGCTTTCCCCGCGTGTAAAACACAGATAGCTTCCTTCACAGTGTGATTTGCAGGGGTAAATGAGTTGTTTAAAATGCTTACAGCAGAGTCTGCCTCCCAGTGAGCGTATGGACAATATTAACTACTGCCATTATGTGTATTCAGAATGAATGTGGTGCTGTGGCTGGAGCTTGTGTTTTATGGCTTGCTCATAAGGCTTACTGTAGCTCTGGTTTTGAATTGCAAAACAAAACACTTGTTTATTTTCCTGGAACAAAAACCACTCAAACAATTGGAAGCCTAAGGAGTAAAACTTGAGCTCCTTCCACCCCCCAACTAACTTCAACCTCTTCCTCAGAAACAGTCACACAGCCAACAGAGCACTCTATGTACGCGGTGTGTTTGTTTTGTTAACTTGTAAAAATGTTTAATTGTGTGTGTGTTTGCATGTGTCTGTACATGTCAGTGCAGTGTCCAAAGAGACCAGAAGAAGGTGCCAGGTCCCGTGCAACTGAAGGGACATATGGTTTGAGCCACCACGCGGGTGCTGGGAGCCAAACTCAGGTCCTTCCCAAGAGCAGCAAGAGATGGCTTAACTACTGAGCCATCTCTCCAGCTCTGTCTATGTGGTTGTAAAAGGCGTAAAGATAGTGACAGAGAGATGGTTCCGTTGTTACGAGCACTGGCTGCTCTTGTGGAGAGCCTGGGTTTAGTTTCCAGCACCTACACGGTGGCGCACAATTGTCTGTAACTCAAGTTCCTGGTGATCCAAGATCTTCTTCTGGTTTCTTTTGTGTCAGGCACAAGCATGACACACAGATACACACACACAGGCAAAACACTCATACACATAAAATAGAACAAATACGTGTAAAAATAAAGGCATAAATAGATATGTGGGGTCATATAACTGAGTGCTGGGGTCCTGAAAAGTCAGCAACAATAAAAGGTTCCTGAACATTCAATGACCAAAACTGAATTCCAAATAAACACACAATTGCTTCGAGGGCTTTCTGGGAACACTCACCCATGTTGCATCATGGGACTTCACACCATACAACGCCAACAGACACTAAAACACCCTGGCTCAGATTCAAGACTGCTGTTATGTCATGAATCACCATGTTTATAGCTTTCTGTTCTTAGAAAAACAAGTTGATAATCTAGAGCTATGACTCGGTAGTTAAGAGCAGGTACCGCTCTCGCAGAGGACCCAAATTTGGTGGCCCACAATCACTTTTTAATTCCAGCTCCAGAGAATCTAACACTTTCAGCCTCAGCAGGCACCACACACACACACACACACACACACACACGTGCACATGCACACACAATTAAAAATAAATCTTAACAAGTGACTTAATTACAACAGACAAAAGCTTTCAATATTCCTTCCCATCATCCCCAGCATATAAGTATCAAATTAGAATATCCTCGGTTTGGGTTATGTTAAAATGTTTGGATTTTAAAAATTGCTGTTTGAGTTGTTGGTTTGAGATTCATAAAACCACTAAGTGAATTTTGGCTCAGGGTTAGGATGAAATTTTCAACAGTTTCTAAAATAGTCCTAAATGTCCTTCTGCCATGTTGTATTACATGTTTATGCAAAGCAGTATTTTCATCACTGAGAACTATAAAATCAAAATATCAGTCCACTCTGAAGAACACAGAAGACGGCCTACATCCTGCAGCAGCAAACATCCAGCCAAGATTTAGTACTTTATAGAAAACTAAACAATCACATCCATCTAGGTATGCAAATCGGCTTCCGTACTAGTTTTAAAATAAAGTTCATAAAAATAACTTTAAAAAAAAAAAAAAAAGAAGCTTTTAAAGAGGCTGGAGAGATGGCTCAGTGGTTGAAAGCACTGACTGCTCTTGGAGAGGACCCAGGTTTGGTTCCCAGCGCCCATGTCAGGCGACCCACAATGCCCTGTAAGACCAGCCCCAGGGGGTCCAACACCCTCTTCTGGCCCCAATCTACGACTCTCACATGCACATATCCTGACACACACACACACATATACACAATGCACACACATACACACATGCTCACGCACAATTAACATGTTTTCAACTATAATAAAGTTCATTATGTTTTGTTACCAGTACATATTTGTTTATATAGCTTCATACTTGGGCCCAGGTAAATATGCTAAAAACATCTCTGTCGAAAAGGGGCCATGAACAAAAGGTTACAATAGCTCCACTTGCCTTACATTTAGGACACACACAAGCACACTCACGTATAATTTTAATTTATTCTATTTTTTTTTCACTTATTAACCTGTCGAGTCTCACTCGGCATTAGCACTTTTTGTCTTATTCTTTTTGATTTTTCATTACGCCTTCGCTGTCTTTTGTGCACGTGGGATGTGGCAGAGGCACACCTGTGGAGATCAGAGTTCAGCGCGAGGGAGTGGCCACCATGTGGGCCCAGGGATTGAATTCCGGTTGTCTGGCTTGGGGGGCAGGTGCCTTTACCAGTAGAGCCATCTGGCTGCTTCCTCGTGTTTACTCCTTCCCATGGTTCTGTGCCAGTTCGGGGGTCCATGTGGCCCATGTGACCTAACCCCCCTCCCCCTCCATGATAAACACTTAGGTTTTCCTTAGTGGACCCTATTGAAAACCACACAGAAAGGAGTCTTCGTGTGGCTTTGTGTGCCAGACAACAGCAAATGACTGCGGTAGAGCAAGGGTGACACACAGAAGGAGAAATGTGGGGTTAGGAAGTAGATGTCTCTTTCCACGTTACTGGGGGGGAATGAAACAACGCGGAAGTGTAAGGCCTGACACCACTTCCCGTTTCCTGGAAGGCTTATTGTTTTAGGAGGAGGCAGGGTTTTCATTGTGCCTAGCCAGGTGATAGGGCCTAGGGGAAAACCTGCAGCGCTGTCCCGCTAAGTGGACATATTAAGCTGGCTCCCGGTGACTCCCCCGCTACACCCGTAGATGGGTGTGTCTCTCACCCCTCGTCAGAGGAGCTTCAGTCAGCAGTGGATGGAGAGTAACCCTGAGACCCACAGCCGGTCAACGTGCAGAGACCGCGTGGTCTCGAAGTGGTCAGCACTACACTGGAGTCTACGTCACACCCCTCCCCCTAAGGCTGAGGGGGTCCTTGTGGATGAGGCAGTGAAATAAATAGTGCAAGAGCCAGAGGTGGAAAATGACCACAAGGACACGTCCTCAACACAGCTGCACACGCACACATGCGCTCACAGAGGTTGTGACAACGTGCGCAAGACCTGTGCCTGCTCAAGCCAGACAGAACCCCAGCATGGAGCAGGGAGGTCACAGAGGGAAGGCCGCGGTCAGCCAGGGAGCTGCAGGCAACTGATAAGCCCTGGAGGAGGGAAGCAGCAGTTTTTATTTATTTTTTTCTTTATGCTTCACTAATGTAGCCCTGACTGTGCTGGAACCCACTTTGTAGATCAGGCTTGCTCCCAGGCTCACAGGGATCTGCCTGCCTCGGCTTCCAAATGCTGGAATTAAAGGCACAGGCCACCATATCAAACAGAAAGTCAGCTTTAAAAGCGTGGCTCCCGGTAAACCAACCAAGCCCCAGTGGGTAGCCATACATTCAAAAGTATACGGGCAGCAAAAATTGTATTTGATAGGTTTAAAAAAATTTTTTTAAAGACACAAAGCTGGGTGGGTGGGTAAAGACACCAATGTAGGGGGAGGGGGAAGGGGTCAAGGAGGAGTGAGGGGAGGGAAATGTGATCAGAATACCACAAACATTTTCCAAGAAGAAATAAAGATGAGAAAAAATAAATAAATGTGGGAGCACTGGGGTGATGGCTCATTTGTGGAGCCTGGCAGCATGGGGACCCAAGTCCGATCCACGTAAAAGTCGGGGTGTGTTACCATTTACTTGTAATCCTGACACTGCGGAAGTGAAGAAAAATCCTGGGGGGCTCAGTGCCAGCCAACCTCGCCTAACTGGTGAGCTCCAGGTTAGTGAGAGACGACCCTGACCCCAAAACAAAAGGTATACAGCACCTGAGGAATGCCAGCTGAGGTTGAATTATGGTCCCCACACACATGTGTACCCCTCTCCCCCAATATACACATAGAGATAAGTGTTGGCAAAGGCGTAGAGGAATGGGGCGGGGCCTTCCTTGGGGCAGGATATAAGATGGAACTGTACCTATGAAAACTGTGACAGTTCCTGAGAAAACCAGTTATGAAGTTGCTATTGGCCCAACAATCCTTCCCTGGAACACGCACCAAAAAAAGAAATGAAAATGGGGCCCGAATACCATTGTCCATGGCAGAATTGTTCTCACGGCCAGGAGATGAAAGAACCCCAGATGCTCATCAAGATGAATTAATAAACAAGAGACGGGATGTGACAGAGCATTACTCGCCCTCTAAAGTGAAGATGGAAGGACAGCACACCTGCAGGAGGAACCAAAGCCAAAGACGCAGAGATAGACCTGACGGTGGCTAACAAGGCGGGTGTTTGATGCTCATAAGAGGCTCATCTTAGGAAACCACCACAATTCTTCGGGTGAATGCTGGAGATGTCTGCACACAACGTGGCTGCAGCTAACACCTCTAATCTGTTTCTGTTTTGCTTTCTTGGATTGGGTTTGGATTTTTTGAGACACGGTTTCTCTGTGTAGTCCTGGCTGTCCTGAAGCTCATATACGATAGGTCAGGTTAGCCTTGAACTCAGAGATCCGCCTACCTCTGTCTCCAGAGTGCTGGAACTAAAGGCATGTGGCCACCACTGCCTGGCAAATGCCACCAACCTGTACATTTCGAGATGTGTATTTTGTCATAATTTTCTTTCTAAAATGTAATTGTTTTAAGCCTTTTCCCAAACCTACCTGGGAGAAGCAGCTATTTCAGAGTTCTGGGTGGTGGCTGGAGAGATGGTCTAGTGGTTAAGAGCACTGGCTGCCCATGCAGAGGATCTGAGTTCAGTTCCCAGCAACCACACTGCAGCTCACAACTGTCTGTAACTCAGCTCTAGGGAATGAGATGTGTTCTTTGGCCTTCTCAGCTACTGCACATATATACACACAGAAAAAAACTCACAGGTATACACACACACACACACACACACACACACACACACACACACAGAGCCAAATATCTGCCAGAAGATACAGACCCCATTCACTGTCCAAGACTGGAGGGGAAGGCCCCCCAGAAACACCTTACCCTCAAGGGTTACAGTGAAATGTAAAGCGAAGTGAGGGAGAGTATGCTGGGTCCTAAAACCCCTGGACGGGCACACTGGTGTTTCTCTTCTCGTGTCATTTTCTGTTTGTTTAAAACGATGTCACTGTTTTAAGAACACATCTTTTAAATGAGAAAGTGCCATCAAACGCTCTTCAGGAAATCTCCAAGGCCTGGGTCCCCAGCTGCATAGATTTTATGATCTAGTTTTTAAAATTTTAATGGAGAGACAAACAGAGGATTGACAACTTTTTATTTCTCTAAGTAAGGATGTTTTTAAAAAGCCATCTGCTTTCAAAATTGTTCATAAAAGGAGGTATGTTTTGCACTGAAACAGCAACTGGGGCATAAAAATGTCTTTCCCCAACAAGGAACAGAGGAAGTCCCTCAAAGTGAGAGGCCATGATAGTAGTGTTCTCGCTCCCATGTTCTGTCACACGCTGGCAGGCCAAGGCCATGGAACATGGCATCACACCCCACTCCCCAGCCCACCATCCTCACCTACAAGCATGGTACCTTCAATGTGTCTCAGATGCCATAGTCCCTCCTGCCCTGAGCCCTGTGTTTGGGCCAGTGGTCCAGAGAACATCATCACCTCTCCCCACTTGACCATCTCAGCCCTCCTCCCAGACCACAGGAGCCAGGAGATGGGGTCACAAGCCAGGGAAGAGTCTGAAGAACACCTTACCCACAGAGCCACGTTTCACCAGAAGATGCATGGACTATCCCAGCCAGGAGACTCAAAAAAGAGTCCAGGTACATGCCGCTAGGGGGTCCTTGAATTACACCTTCCAGAAACTACACATAGGACCTACCAGGAGCTCTGATTGCACCCACCAGAATGCCTCCTGCATCCCACCCATCAGCCGAATCACACCCCCAGGAAGGATATTGAATCACGCCCCCAAGGAACCCGTGAATTACACCCACCAGTGAGACCCTGAAGGACACTATTTCCCTCCACAAAGACTTCGGTGCACTCCCTGTGAAGGCTGTGCTAACCCCACCACAGAGGCTCCGGGATGCTTCTCCACAGAGCCCCATATTGCAACCCTCCTCCAGGGAAGTGCCGAATGGAGCCCCCAGGAGCTATGTGCCTGGATCTACATGCCTCTCCACGCTCTTCCTGACCACATTTCTCTCCCATAATGCTCATCCTTCACGGCACAGGCTTCGTGTAAGGACTGGCACCTGACACATCGCTTCTATGACGTCATGCTAATGGGTAAATAAATTAAACATGAATGAAGGAAACTCCGGAAAGGATGTCTGTCAGGAAGCTCTCCCAGATGACTACTGATCTGCACTAACCCAGCAGGTAGGATAAGAGTGATGAGAACCCGGGTCCCTTGACTCCCAGAGCAGTGTTTCTTCTCTATACAAGGCTGCCACCTGCACCCCAACAACAGAGGCTCTCCCTCAGAGTCAAAGTCACAAGTGCCCTTAAACTATGACAGGGAGGGTAATCAATGTGACACTGCCCTCGTGGCTGCAGTGTCCAGGCACTAGTCAAGCAGGGTGAGCCCTTGTTTACGGCCTGACTCTACTAGGAAGAGATGACCCTGCTCCTCTTAGAGAGGTTTTTAGTTTGAAACATTGCAAGGCATGGAAAATTTGTAAGAACAGCATAAACAGGCCCTGTATGTCCTTCCCCGGACCCCCTAGTGGTAATGTACATCTTCTCTCCCTTTCTTTCTGTGCCTCCTTCCCTCCGTCAGGACACACACACACACACACACACACACACACACACACACACACACACACAGATATGCACACAGACACACACACACATAGACACACACACGGAGGGACACGCAGACACAGATACACAGAGACACACATATACAAACAGACACACACATACACACACACACACACACACCATGTGCTGTTTCTGAACTGTCTGAGCATAGCAAAGTCCCAAGGCCCCTGTGCCTCCTCTCTGCATATTCCCTGTAAACCAGTACATCAACGCATATAGGACTGTCGTCACATCCTCAGCCCTCAAGATGGTCCTGCAAAGCCCTTCAGAACAAAAGGAAAGTCAGGACGTGTGTGGTGCAGGATCCATCTGATATCATACGGCCCTCAAGTGCGTGCGTCTCTTAGTGTCCTTTATTCCGAACAGTTCTTTGGGGTTCCCACCCATGACAATGCTGCTTTTCTTTGCATTGCAGGCCAGTCATTTTTGCACAATTCCCTCCGTGTGGGTTTTTCTGATGTTTGCTTGTCATTAGTGCCAGGAAGCACACCTTGGGCAGGACTACCATGGAGGCGAAGTGTGTCCTGCCCGGTGCTTCAGAAAGATGTGGCATCGAACTGGACCACTCAACTCCAGCAGGGTTTGCATGAAAAATTGAAACTTCTCACTTGGAATTACTATGGGTTTTGTGGGGACATCTCTGTAAATCCCCTCTACATCCTCATCAGTCTCTCGGAAAGACAGCGTCTCTTATATTTTCATGTGAGGTCACCCCACGTTTCAGCAGTGGGGCCTGGCTCTGGCAATTTATACCACATTGCTACCAATCCTGGATCAAACTGCCAGGCTTTCTTGTGCAGCCATCAAAGAGTCGTCTTTCCAAAATCACTGCTTCCTTTAAATGAGGATGTTCTTTAGAAAGTGACACTGGGGCTTGCTACGGGGTAACATTGCGGCTTGCTACGGGGTGACACTGGGGCTTGCTATGGGGTGACACTGGGGCTTGCTACGGGGTGACACTGGCGCTTGCTACGGGGTGACACTGGGGCTTGCTACGGGGTGACACTGGGGCTTGCTACGGGGTGACACTGGGGCTTGCTACGGGGTGACACTGGCGCTTGCTACGGGGTGACATTGGGGCTTGCTATGGGGTGACACTGGGGCTTGCTACGGGGTGACACTGGGGCTTGCTACGGGGTGACACTGGGGCTTGCTACGGGGTGACACTGGTGCTTGCTATGGGGTGACACTGGGGCTTGCTACGGGGTGACACTGGGGCTTGCTACGGGGTGATACTGGGGCTTGCTATGGGGTGACACTGGCGCTTGCTACGGAGTGACACTGGGCTTGCTACGGGGTGACACTGGGGCTTGCTACGGGGTGACACTGGGGCTTGCTATGGGGTGACACTGGGGCTTGCTATGGGGTGACACTGCGGCTTGCTACGGGGTGACACTGGGCTTGCTACGGGGTGACACTGGCGCTTGCTACGGGGTGACACTGGGGCTTGCTACGGGGTGACACTGGGGCTTGCTACGGAGTGACACTGGGGCTTGCTACGGGGTGACACTGGGGCTTGCTACAGGGTGACACTGGGGCTTGCTACGGGGGTGCCGGTGCTACCAGCACATCAGGCTGTGTTCATATGCTTTCAGCGCACTCTGTCTCTGTCTGTCTCTGTCTCTGTCTCTGTGTCTGTCCCCATCTCTCTCTCTCTCTGTGACTGTCTCTGTCTCTCTGTGTGTGTCTGTGTCTGTCTGTCTGTCTCTGTCTGTCTGTCTGTCTCTGTGTGTGTGTGTTTGTCTGTCTGTCTATGTGTCTGTGTCTGTCTGTCTCTGTCTCTGTGTGTGGCTGTCTGTATCTGTCTGTCTCTGTCTCTGTCTCTGTCTCTCTGTCTCTGTCTCTCTGTCTCTCTGTCTCTCTCTCTCTGTCTGTCTGTCTGTCTGTCTCCCTCTCTCTCTCTCTCTCTCTCCCTCTCTCTCTCTCTCTCTCTCTCTCTCTCTCTCTCTGTCTTTCCCTGTCCCCTCTCTCCTTCTTCATATTCTGAGCTGAAATTGAAATTCTAGTCCAACAGCCAGGATCCATTCCAGCCTTCCACCTGAGTGCATGTAGAGTTCCCTTCACTGACTCCCAAGATATCTACCTATTTCTTCATTCTCAACTATAAATAAAGTAGCTGCAGAATTGCTAGTCCAGGGGCTAGAGAAACAGCGAGAGCTCGATTCCATGAGGTGTTCGCCTTGTGTGCTGGGCAGCCTTAATGTCATCTTGCCAGGCCTGGGATCACTTGGGAAGACAGCTTCAACTGAAGAACTATCTGGGTCAAGCTGTCCTGTGGGTGTGTCCATGGGGGTGTCCATGGGCGTGTTCATGGGGGTCCTCTTACTGTTACTGATGTAGGAGGGCCCAGCCTACTGTGGGCAGCACCATTCCCTAGGCAGATGATCATGAGCTATGTGAGCTACGCCTAGCGAAGTCAAGCAGTAAGCAGGCAGCATGGGTGCATGCATTCCTTTCTCCTCCTGGCTGTGGCGTGATGTGATCAGCTGCCTCAAGGCCCTGCCTCTGTGACTGACCTGCAACAACAGACTAAAACCTTTATTCCTCTGTACTGCTTTTGCTCAGAGTGTTTAGTCGCGGCAACAGAATTGAAACTAGAACACCTTGCAAGCATGAGGACCCAAGTTCAATTCCCAGGACGGACATAGAGAAGCCAGGCAGGTATGGTCATGTAGCCGCAGAACTGAGGAGGTGAAGACAGGCAGATCCCCAGGGATTCATTGGCCAGCCGGCCTAAACTGGTTAGTCTCCAAATAGTGAGAGAGCTCATCTCAAACAAAACAGAACAATAACGTGGACGGCGATTGGAAAGAAATCACTCTGTCCTATGGCTTGTGGATGTGTGTATGTATGTGTGTCTGTATCTGTGTGTATGTGTGTGTTCACAGGAGCACCCAAGCATGTACACACACACACACACACACACACATTTGTGGATCCATGTCTCTTTAGAAAGAGGCACACTAACCTTGGCAAGCATGCTAGTGTTTTACAGTGATGTTTTGATACCAGCCTTAGGGCATATGGTGGAAACATCGCGTGCGTCTCGGTGACTCGGAGAGATCCCCCACTTCTCAGTGTGGTTTATTACCTTGCTTCTGTCTTTATCCCACGTGGGGCTTTGCCTTGAGCTCAGTGCTTTCTTAGAGTTATGAAATATCGACATAATTATTAATGTCAAAAGTATACAGGAAGGTAATCTCAGAGAAATTTCCGTTTGTCCCTTCCAGGCCTTCCCATGCCCTCTCCCTCCCTCTCTGGTCTCCAGCACCCACCAGTCATCAATCTCACTCAGCTCTGCTCCCCCCTTCCTGGGAACTTTCTCACTAAACTACAGAAATGTACACACCTGTGTCTTACTTTTTTATTACACAATGGTGGGAGCTTCAAGTTCTCCCTCATCTTAATTCTTTCACTTTGGATGGAACCCAGGCTGGCCTCCAACTTATTGTGTGACCAAGAACAACCTTGAACGTCTGATCTTCTTCTCCCCACCCCCTAGTGCTGGGGACTACAGGTTGGGAGAGTCTTGACGATAGGACCCAGGGCCCTGTGCATGCTTTAGCAAGTGCTCTACATCCTGGCGTGCTTGTTTGCTTTTTAAGACAGGGTCTCACTCTGTAGTCCAGGCTAATCCCCAAACTCACAGAATCCTCCTGCCACTGCCTCTGAAGTACTGGGAATGTGGGCATATGTCATTAAGCCTGGCTCCTAAAGAATTTCTTCTAGCAGTTTTATTTAGGTACAATTTTCTTGTGCGTTTTGGAAAATATGGTGTGTGTGTGTGTGTGTGTGTGTGTGTGTGTGTGTGTATTGATGACTGTGCATGAACGAGGACATGTTCCTCAGGGATCATCCACCTTGTTTCTTTGAAGCAGGGTCTCTCACTGGCCTGGAACTCTGGGACTCATAGAGTAGGCCAGACAGTGAGCCCAAGGATCTGCCTGTCTCCACCCCTCTCACTCTGGAATTCCAGTAACACACCACCACACCTGGCTTGTTTCTCCAGGGACCCATTGATTGAACTAAGGTCTCTGTGCTTGTGACTCTACCAACCGAGTCATCTCTCTAGTCCCTTTAGGGACCATTTTCAACCATGAAGTTCACTCACTGTGAGTGCATAGTCCACCGAGCTTTAACAAGAGCAGCCACCGTCCAACCATCACACTTGTCAGCACTCCCCACTGTGCCTGGGCAAGCCCCCACAGAGATGCTCTACCACACCTCAGCACCCCCCACCCCGCCCAGCCAAGCCCCCACAGAGATGCTCTGTCACACCTCAGCACTCCCCACCCCGCCCAGCCAAGCCCCCACAGAGATGCTCTGTCACACCTCATGCTGTCACTCACCTGCCCAGGGAGACACCCTGACTTAGTCCATGCAGACTTCCCTCTGCTCTTTCCTATTGCCCAGTGCTCTGTAGTATGTGAACTCTTTGCTGTGGTGTAGCAGATATTCGACCCTCCACAGTGTTGATGTGCTCAGCTTGATTCCCACACAGATTGCCTTTGCCTGACAATACCCCAACTTCCAAGTTTCCAACTTCACAATGGGTGCAAAAGTGGTGTGCACATAGCAGAGACATTTCCAGTCCTGTGTTTTGATTTCTCCCCAGGGCTTGTACTCCATGATACAGCTATAAGGCGCACACTAACACCAAGGCATGCTCTCTGCACTGGCTACATTTCCAGCCTACAATGTCTTCAAACTACGATGGGTTCATCACGGTACAGTCCCAGTCATGAGGTTGTGCCTGTGTTCACAACCACCAGTAATTCTGTAGTGAGAATTGTTATAAACAAAATAGCTGTTTGTTTTCAATGCCAGTAACAAGTTTCAGACAATGGTCACCCAGTTATGCAAATGAAGTGCATTGGACATAATAGTCCCTGGTCCTGTAAATCACCTAGGGTTAGCTTGCCAGGAACAAGCATCAGCAGTAAGGTGTAGTAATGCTGTAAAAGATAGGGTGTGAGCCAGCCCCACATAGTAAGGGGTTTGAGGTCCAGACAAAGCCAGAAAGAAATCTTGTGTTCCCATTCGTCCACTGTATTTTAGCACACGTCCTAAAAAGGGGGACACTCTCTCTCTTTCTCTCTCTCTCTCTCTCTCTCTCTCTCTCTCTCTCTCTCTCTCTCTCTCTCTCTCTGTGTGTGTGTGTGTTTGTGTGTGTCTGTCTCTCTCTCTTTCTCTCTGCATGTGTATCATGTGTGTATGTGTTTTCCTTATTCCAATGTATTTTAACACAATTCCTAGAAGAGGGGTTTCTGGGTCCAAATATAAGTGTGTGGTAGCCAAATTCCTTTTCGTAAGGGCTACGCCATTTACACCCGAGTCTCCATGACCACTTGTTTCCTTATGGCCATTGACAACAGATGTGTTGCTGAGCCTTTTCGTCTCTGCAAACATGACAGGTGACAACGGCGGCATCTCAGAGGCCTTTCCATCTGCGTGGCTCTAACTACGAGGGACCTTGAACAGCGCTCCACAGGTGTAAAGGTGACCTGTGCTCTTGTCATATGAATTGTCTTCCACATCTCTGCCAGCCTCCCCTACCCCTGCAACAGTCCTATGTATTAGGCATAGTCATTCTTTTTTTTTTTTTTTAAGATTTATTTATTTATTATTATGTATTCAGTGCTCTACCTGCATGTACACCTGCAGGCCAGAAGAGGGCACCAGATCTCATTATAGATGGTTGTGAGCCACCATGTGGTTGCTGGGAATTGAACTCAGGACCTCTGGAAGAGCAGTCAGTGCTCTTAAGCACTGAGCCATCTCTCCAGCCCCAGCACACTCATTGTTTAGAGCAGAAATGTTTTATATAGATATTATCCCTGTCACTTGCACCTTGATCAGTTTGTGATACTTTGTTTTGTTTCTCGTGTCAAAACTGTTTTATGCCTTTGATCTCAGCCAAAAGGCTCAGAAATGATAAAAAGTTGTTTCAGGCAGTCACTGTATCAACCTTCTCCTATGTCTAGGTTTTGGATCCGGCTGAGAAAACCTGCTCCACCACTGTGCTACAGAGAAAGTCTCCCACTTTTTTCTTCTAGTACTTTTATGGTGTCAGTTTTTAATGTTTAGATCTGAGATGCATTCAGAGTTTTATTCTTACTTTTTCTGAAGATTTTCCAGTCATCTCAGTTTAGTGAATGTCCACTCCAGTGATCTGAGATCTGTTCCCCTACCCCCTTCTTAATAAATAATAAAGTGGTTGTGTGGGGTATGTGCATACGGCTGCAGTTGCCTGTGGTGGCCACAAGAGGGGGTCAAATCCCACAGAACAGGAGTTACAGACAGTTGAGAAGCACAGAATGTTGGGAGTCAAAGTGAGGTTCTCTGTAAGAGAACTGCTGAACCATTTTTCCAGCCCAGATCCTGACTGGTATATACTAAGCTTCCTCGTGCACGCAGGTCTACTGTTGTACTGTCTGTCTATTCAATGCTAGTGCTATTTTGTCCTCTTACACACTAGCACCACACTGTGTTAGCCGCAGGGGCTTCTTAGCTGGTTTTCATGTCTGGCAGGGGGATTCTTCCACCATGGCTTTCTTTTTTTGCAGGGCTTTTGTGGTTAACATATGTTTAGTTTTTCGCATGTACTAAAGTTCCAGTTGTTTCTGCAAAAGGCTTATGGGTGTTTTCTCAGAGATTGTGTTCAAATCATCAATTAGCTTGAAAAGAGCCAGCAGTTTGTGTTCGTCAGCCCACCAAGACCAACAGATGCCTGTGTGGTCAGGACCACTTTTGTGTATACTGAATTGGTTGAAATGTTCTCACTGTTTGGGCTCTGTCAATATCTCACTGAGCTCATGATAAATCTCCTCTGTGTTGATATTGGGTCTTACAGCAATTTCATATTTGAATATAAGAAAATGGCTGAGGGCTGGAGAGATGGCTCAGCATAAAGCACTTGACATGCAGGTCTGGTGACTTGACTTCGATCCCCAAAACCAGCAGGAAGGGGAAAGGAGAGAACTGACTCCATGATTGACTCCATGCTCTGATCTCCTGTCTGCACTCACATATATCATGGGCGGGCACACACACACACACACACACACACACACACACACACACACACACACACACGCACACACACACTCACACAATAATGATAACATTTTAAAATAAAACTGTTGTGAATATAATAGTTTTTAAACTACTCACAATTGATCGAAGTGCCTACAATAAGTGTCAGTGGAGTGCTCAGCTACCATTGGGACGTCTATGTCACACAGAAACAGACAGTCTCTAGAATATGGCTAAACCCATCCATGCACATGCCACCCTGCCTGGCTTTTGGGGCCTGGGATCCAAGCTCAGGCCCTCATGTGTTACAGACTGCGCCATCTTACTGGCCCTGTTTTTGTCCTGATTCCTTTGTTTTGATGGTTGTGTCTCCTCCCTTCCGCCCCCAGTCTTTTATTGTTAGCAATAGTTTTGTCCACTCTGTCAGCGTTTATTAACAAACGTGGAGTTACTCTTGCTCGTCAGTTCCCGTGTTCGGCTCTCAGCCTTGTTGGCTATTTTTTTTTTTTTTTAATCTCACTTTTTCTTTTGGTTTATTCTTTTTGCCAGCTACTGCAATCTCACTCATTTCCCTGTTTTTATTAATAACAGTGCTTAGGGGAGAGAATATTTCTCTGATCACATCTTTAAATGCACCCCACAGATTACAACAGGATGTTTTCATAATCATTACTTCTTTCTAATTTATTTGTTTCTCAATTTCACTTCAGTTGTAATAGAAGGATTTTTTTTTACAGTTCCACATGACAAGGTCCTTTAGGCTTCCTTAACAATGACCAGTTCTAGTGCTCAGACAATATTGTTCACCGTGTGTCTGTCTTTTAGAACTCACAGAGCTTGTGTGACATCATATAAAATGGGTTTTAGAAAACTCTAGATGCACTCAAGAGGAAGGCCTCTCCTGTATGGAACAACTACAAGTGTGTGCACTGTGTGTGTACACTATGTGTGCATTGTATGTGCACTGTGTGTGTGCACTCTGTCTGTGCACTGTGTGTATGCACTGTGTGTGTGCATTGTATGTGCATTGTGCGTGTGCACTGTGTCTGTGCACTGTGTGTATGCACTGTGTCTGTGCACTGTGCGTGTGCATGCTTCCTCAGTTACTTCCCGGGTGATTATACTGTTGTGCTTTAACTAAACAAATCTGCTTTGTGCTGAGTGGAGTATGTTCTTAAAAATGTTGAGCTGGCAAGATGGCTCAGCAGTTAAAGGAATTCACCTGAGTTTGCTCCCCAGGACCCACAAACGGAGAGGGAGAAACATTTTATATATGTGCTGTGTCATGTGTGTGCCCCCACACAAAATAAATAATTTATTTTTAAATATCCCATTATTGACTTCTCTCTCCCTCCCTCCCTTCCTCCTGCTCTCCCTCCCTCCCATCCTCCTTCTCTCCCTCTTTCCCTCCTTGTTTCTCTGCAGCCTTTTTTTTTTTTTTTTTTTTTTTTTTTTTGAGACAGTGTTTCTCTGTGTAACCTTGGCTATCCTGTCCTGTCACTTTGTAGACCAGGCTCCAGGCTGGCCTTGAATTCACAGAGATCCACCTGCCTCTGCTTCCCTGAGTGCTGGGATTACAGGCATGTGCCACCAAGCCCGGCTCAGCTTCTGCCTCTTAAAGACAGCTCCCATGTTATTTCACATGGACATACTCACCCCTTCTACATAATCATTTGGACATCTTCACCTTTTGTTCCTGGATACGTGAGGTGAGATTCCCCACAGGTGAGGTGTGATCCAGGCTGCCACTTATTGGAGTGGTAGCCACAGAGAGGCACAGAGACCCTTTACCTGGCCACAGTGACATCCTGGAACCCTGGGTCAGACATGGCTCACTTGGAGCTCCAACTCTTACAGAAAGCATTCTTGACCTTGGGATGTTCCCAATCTCTGAGCCACCCTTCTGGAAAGTTCTTCATGACCACCTCTGAACAACCCCCTGCTGCTGAGAACGGCTGTAGGAGGGTGGTCATTTCCAAGCAATGTGTGTGCGCAGGCGTAGGTAGAGCCACTCTCTCCACACAGAAAGTACTCTGGAAACCAGAGCCTGTGATGGCTAAGCATCAAGTCAGGGTGTAAATGCAGGGGACCTGTTAGACCAGCTGATCAGCAGGGTAGAAGAGGCCCCAAGTGAACCTGAGCTTAACCTGAAGGCCAGAGAAACAAATATGGTATGATTTTCCTCAAGGCCACAACATAAGCTACACAGTGGAAACGCCACCTAGAATTTTCTAGCCTCATGACAAATGTGGAGCCTTCATTTGGTAGGTAATCAACAGTCACTAGGAAGGCAGAGATGCAAACGGAAGATAAGTGTCTAAAAATCTTTTAAAAACGGCCTGGCCATGGCAGGGTTGGAGGTGATGACCTTTTCTACCAAGTTATACTGTGCCAGCTTTGCTCGCCCTGGGCAGAGAGAGAAATAAAAACCACCAGGAAACAAATAGGAAGGTGGGAAGACATTCAGTCAGTAAAGTGTTTGTTATACAAGCGTGAAGTGACCAGCCAAGTTCAGTCCCCAGCATGAAGAGTGAGAATTACGGTCTGTGTTTGTAATCCCAGAACCAAGGAAGCAGACAGGAGGGTCTCTGGCGCTCCCTGGCCAAGCCAATAAGCTCCAGGTTCAGTGAGAGACCCTGCCTCAAAAAATAAGACAAATAGCCGGGGAGATGGCTTGGGGCAAAAGTGCTTACAAGACTGACGACCACAGTGATCCTTGGATTCTCCACGAGAACTGACCCTGGACGCCGTCTGCTGACTGCTACATGTGCACTGCGGCACGTGGTTAGGCCTTCACACATGCTTAGCTTCTATTAATCTGATACAACCTAGAGTGGCCTGGGAAGAGAGAGCCTCTGCTGAGGAACTGCTTAAATTAGATTGGTCTATGAGAGATTATCTTCATTATTAATTGATGCAGGAGGGCCCAGCCCACTGTGGGCAGCACCATCTGTGGCCAGGTGGTCCTGGGTAAGAAAGCTTGTGGGCACCAGCCTGAGAGCGAGCCCGGAGCTCCACTCCTCAATTGCGTTTGCAAACTATCACAGGTCAAAGTGCCCTGAAGGAACTAGGGTTCCACCGTGCCTTTATAGCTATCCTCCTGCTCCAATAGGGAACCAACTGCAGTGGCTGTGCTGCAGTTGGGAAACCAAATGAACACATATCAGAAACATACCCAGTCCCAAAGAAGAGAAAACTGAGGTCTGAAGGGATAAATAGAACACACACACACACACACACACACACACACACACACACACACACACACACACACAGTCAACAGGCAGGAGGGAGAAGGGCCCTGAAATGTCTCCTTTCCTTTGAGCCACAGGAGGACTCACTGAAGGCCCAGAGCAGGCTCCAGGGGACAGTACAGTTTGGACAGGGAGGAGTGGCAAGCTTTAGGGCCTGCTGCTGGCAATGTGGCCACATAAGCCCCTCACCCAGCCTGCAACTCTGGCGGCAGCTCCACACACATCCCTCCACCTAGCGTCCCCCTCCACACCACAGGGAGGAAAGCACATCTTGGAAAGGTCGGGATTCCGCATTTTAATTCTGATTACGGCTTAATCCAACACAGAGAGCATTTGGCACGGTGCCTCTCTGCTGAACGTAGGAATGTTTTAATGGAATTGTGTTATCATGGGAATGTGCGGCCAACTGTTCAAACAAGATACCCGCTCCAGCTTTCTTGAAGAGCTAAGCAGGCTCACAGAGAAAAGGAAACAGAATAGGCATTCTGCTCTCAGGCATTTATGTGTGTGTGGGAAAATGTCATGATGCCATTGACATGCAGCTGTTTGCAGCTGTGGGCCATAGCTCTGAACTGTCCCAAGATCCATAGCCATTCTTGCAGGGCTCAGTCCACTGTCCCTTGCAGAGCACCCAGGGACATAAGATGCTGCCCCTGGAGATATCAAAGTGCCTGTACATGCGTGCCTGTGTGCCTGTGTGCCTGTACATGCATGCCTATGTGCCTGTGTGCCTGTGGGTCTGTGTGCCTGTACATGCATGCCTGTGTGCCTGTACATGTATGCCTATGTGCCTGTGTGCCTGTGGGTCTGTGTGCCTGTACATGCATGCCTGTGTGCCTGTGGGTCTGTGTGCCTGTACATGCATGCCTGTGTGCCTGTGGGTCTGTGTGCCTGTGTGCCTGCACATGTGTGCCTGTGTGCCTGTACATGTGTGCCTGTGGGTCTGTGTGCCTGTGTGCCTGCACATGCATGCCTGTGTGCCTGTACATGTGTGCCTGTGTGCCTGCACATGTGTGCCTGTGTGCCTGTGTGTCTGTACATGTGTGCCTGCACATGCGTGCCTGTGTGCCTGCATATGCGTGCCTGTGTGCCTGTACATGTGTGCCTGTGTGCCTGTACATGTGTGCCTGTGGGTCTGTGTGCCTGTGTGCCTGCACATGTGTGCCTGTGGGCCTGTGTGCCTGTGTGCCTGTACATGTGGGTCTGTGTGCCTGTGTGCCTGTACATGTGGGCCTGTGTGCCTGTGTGCCTGGAGCAGGCCTGAATGCCTGGTGCTCACTATTCAGTCTCCTTCCTCTCATGTGTCATACTGGCACATGAAAGCACACACACACACACACACTCATACACATACATGCATATACACACACCACACACAGGTACACACAGCACACACAGGTACACACACGCACAGGTGCACACACACAGACACACTCATACACACATGCATATACACACACCACACACAGATACACGCAGACACACTCATACACACACATGCATATACACACACCACACACAGGTACACACACACACACACAGGTATACACTCACACACACACATGCATATACACACACCACACACAGGTACACACACACAGACATGTTCTTGCGTGTTCAGATATACACCAGGGGCACCAACAAAATGGTTTTGTAAATTTTTGATTCTCTATACTATAATCCCAGAATTTGGAAGGAGGGGGTTAAGAGTGGAAGGTCGTTGTGGGCTACATAGAGAGCACAGAGCCTGCCTAGGATATGAGAGACCCTAACGTATTTCACAGGGTGGGGGTAGAGAGCGGGGGATGGCTCAGATGGCGCTTTTCTTTTGTTTTCCATGCATGAAGGCCTGAGTTTGAGTCTCAGAAGCCGTATAAAACAAAAGGCTGGGCGTGGTGATAAGTACCCCAGTGCTGGGGCTCACCAGCCAGACAGCCATGCCTGCTTGGCAAGCTCCAGGCCAATGGGAAACCTTGTCTCAAAAGTAAAGTAGTCAGAACCTGCAGCATGACACCTTAGGTTGTCCTCTGACCTGTGCACTTTGACCTGCGCATTTACGCCTATACTTTCACATGGACATGCGCACACAGGAAGAGCCAAGGGCCAAGCTGGGTGCCCAGGGTCCAGCTGGAAACTCATGTGGTAGAGTAGCCAGAGGTACTGAGTCTAGTGAGCTTAGTGCTCCCCAACCCCTGGCCCCCATAATATCTCAGGGCCCAGCAAGGAGCTTAGGAGCTGACCCCAGGCCCACAGTCCCTCTTCGGAGAATGGAGACATGGCCTGATCACCTGAGGGTTGCACAGATCTCCACTCCTTCCAGCTTTCCCAGGACAAGGCTCACTCCATTTCCTGAGCCTCGTGGGCAACTTCTGCCACTAGCCCACTACTCACAGTCAGGTCCCAAGCCTTTTTCCCTCGACATCCTTGAATAGGGCTCACCCCGCCCCGAGCCCCAGACATCCCCTCCTCCCCTGCATCCTCTCAGAAGCTGGTCAAGTGCACAGTGTGACCCTCACACCTGAGGCTGGGAGGAAGAGACTTTAACTCAGTATCACCTCCCGGCTTCTCCTGGAACCTTCCAGTGAGGCAGGAGCAGTCTGGGTTACCTCTTTTCTCATCCAAGGCACTTGTAAACAGTGACTTTTGTTGGCTTTTCTAAGGGGCCTTATATATTTTTATGCACCCAAAATTTATGGAAATAATTAAGATATTTGATTACAATTCCATTGTGGCTGTTTACTTGCAGAAAAAAAAAAAACCTTTTCTGCGCACACCCCCTCAGTGTGACTAATGCCCTTGGCTTTCTTTTTATTTTGAAAGCATAAATTTCCCTTGTTGATAGTGACTCTGTACAGTGTTTGCAGAGGAGGCTGTTTTTACTAGGTTTCTGACCTAACAGGTTCTATGGAAGAATAATACAGCTGTTTGCACAGCTGGCCAGCTGTTCCTGCAAGGGCCCTGGGCCTGGAAAGTGATGGCCACTGAGCCTCTGTGGACCATTTTCCCTCCAGGTAAGAGTCAAGCAAAGGGCTGGAGAAGCTTCTATGTGGTCTGGTTGGAGGAATGACAGCACAACAAGGTTCCAGGCGGACCCAGGCATCCTGAAGAGTCGGGGGCCTCAGTGACCAAGGTGGCCCAAGTGGAGGCCAGGTCCCATCAGCCCAGGCACGTTCTGCTTGGTCTCCTTGCCTCCTTCTGGATCTTTCTGGTTTCCACTGGTCCCTTCTAGATTCTTCTTAGATCTGAGAGGTGCACTGGGGCCATGCTGAGTTCTGTGTGTGTGTGTGTGTGTGTGTGTGTGTGTGTGTGTTCGCGTGAATGGGCGCACACACGTGTACATGCATGTTGAGGATAGATTACAAACATGGGTATTGTTCCCCTGGCACTCCATCCTCCCCCCCCCCCACCTGAAGCTGATTCTTTCACAGCAGTGCGAAGCTGACTGTGTGAGCCCCAGGGAGCCTCCTGTCTCTGATCTGGGGTTACCGCTGTACACTACCAAGCTGGTTTTCCACATAGGCCCTGGGGATCAAACTTGGGTGTTTATGAGCTGAGCTTCCTTCCAGCCCTCTACTGGGTTTTACAGGAAAACCCACCATCTTCCTCTCTCAAGCCAAAGGATCATGCAAAGAAAGACTCAGGATGTGCAAAGCCCTTGGTGTCTTAGTCAAGGTTCCGTTGCTGTGAAGAGACACCATGACCACGGCAGCTCTTAGAAAGGAAAACATCCAGCACTCGGGAGGCAGAGGCAGGCAGATCGCTGTGAGGTCGAGGCCAGCCTGGTCTACAAAGTGAGTCCAGGATGGCCAAGGCTACACAGAGAAACCCTGTCTCAAAAAAAAAAACAAAAAAACAAAAAAAAACAAAAAAAAAAAAAAAAAAAAGAAAGAAAGAAAAAAAAAAAAAAGGA
Organism: Acomys russatus; assembly: GCF_903995435.1. Lineage (NCBI taxonomy): Eukaryota > Metazoa > Chordata > Mammalia > Rodentia > Muridae > Acomys > Acomys russatus. The sequence continues at coordinate 42,828,219 of NC_067165.1, forward strand.
AAACATTTAACTGGGGCTGCCTTACAGTTTCATTGTCCATTGTCACCATGGCAGCATGCAAGCAGAAATGGTGATGGAGACAGAGCAGAGAGTTAGGCATCTTGATACTCAGGCAGCAGGAGACAGTGTTCCACACCAGGCACAGCTTGAGCACAGGCGACCTCAAAGCCCGCCCCCAAAGTGACACACTTCTTCCAACAAGGCCACACCTCCTAACAGTGCGGCTCCCTATGGGCCACACACTCACACACAGGAGTCTATGGGCGTCTGCGGTTCCTATGCGAACCACCAGCCCTGGCTTCAACCATCCTTCTTCTTATCATACCGTCTCTTATGTTTGGGGCACAGAAATTCCAGAAGGTAGCAGGTATTACCCCAGCCTCTGCTGTGAAGGGCATGCAGGTGTACACAACCCACAGTTGCTCACCGTCACCCCATGCTGTGGGGACAATCACTCCCATCCCTGTAGTGTGAAGACAGGTGGCAGAGCTGGGATCCCAGTGTAGACCTGCTGGCCCTCCAGAGGACAGAGGACAGTCACGTGCTATTTTTGCATCCTTTAAGGAAGTCACAGCTTAAGAGGATAAGAGGGACACAGTGTCCAGGAGCCCATGACTCAGCCTCCTGCACAGGCTGTCACCAGCCAGGCTTTGGCACAGGGTGCTTGGACAAGGCTGCTCGCTATCTCTAGGCACCAGGGAGCTGATCTAAGTTTAGCTCCCGAGCCGAGAATGATCTCCACGTGGGAGAGCATTCAACACCTGGCTGTTCCAAGACCCCAGCTATCACAGGCCAAGGGTCTGGAAAGGCCCACCTTCACACTCCATTGCCCAGGGCCCCAGGGATGCCAGCCGCTCCCGGATACCATCCCAGGCAGAAAATGTCCTTCCTGCTGCCAAGTACAAATGTCCCCCTGTCTTCCCTGGGAAGGCCTGGCAAGAATCAAAGTGCAGGGCTGGCAGGGAAGCCAGGGCTTAAAGACCAAAGGTAGTCTCCAACTGGGCTCCCTACCCCAGGGCTGCAGGGGGCTCTCCTCACCCCCAAGAGCTGTAGGTGGCTCCCCCACCATCAGAGATGCAGGCTGTATCCCCTACCAGGGCTTCAGGTGGCTCCCCCCACCCTCCCAGGGCTGCAAGTGGCTCCCCTCCAACTCCAGGGCTGCAGGTGGCTTCCCCCCCATCTCCAGGGCTGCAGGTGGCTCCCCTCCAACTCCAGGGCTGCAGGTGGCTCCCCCCCCCATCTCCAGGACTGCAAGTGGCTCCCCCTACCTCCCAGGGCTGCAGGTCCCCCCCCCACCTCCCAGGGCTGCAGGTGGCTCCCCCCATCTCCAGGGCTGCAGGTGGCTCCCCCCACCTCCCAGGGCTGCAGGTGGCCCCCCCTACCTCCCAGGGCTGCAGGTGCCCCTCACCTCCCAGGGCTGCAGGTGGCTCCCTCCATCTCCAGGGCTGAAAGTGGCTCCCCCACCATCAGAGATGCAGGCTGTATCCCCTACCAGGGCTGCAGGTGGCTCCCCCCACCTCCCAGGGCTGCAGGTGGCTCCCCCCTACCTCCCAGGGCTGAAGGTGGCTCCCCCTACCTCCCAGGGCTGCAGGTGCCCCCCCCACCTCCCAGGGCTGCAGGTGCCCCCCCCACCTCCCAGGGCTGCCCATGGCTCCCTCCACCCTGCCAGGGCTGCAGGCTTGGTGCCCTCTCCTCCTTGAGGACATCATCTCAGCGATCCAAGGCAGCAGCTTCCTCCCCCGACAGCCCCACTCTCTGCCTTCACGTGTACCCAAGCCTTGCCTCTTAGAAGTGACTCTGAATCAGGAAGTAACGGGAGATTTCTGTTTCCATGTCCCACCTCTTAACAACGAGAAGGAACATGTCGGAAGAGGGGCTCAGTGAATGGGGAGGGTGCCCGGGGCAGGGTGGACAGCGGCCCATGGGTCTAGCAGCTGACAAACAGGTAGGAGAATGCGGCCTGTCGGTCTTGTGGAAGATTATCCCACCCCTGGTCAATCAACACTACAGCATGGATGAACTGCACAGTGAGCAAAGAAACAGTTAAAAGGCCCACAGGATATGTTGTTCTGTCCTGTGATAGGTCCAAAATGGAAACTTCTTGCTGACCAAAAAGGAGATGGGGAGCTGGGAGCTGGGAGCTGGGAGGTCAGGGCCCAGCAGGTGCACGGCTCTCCTTGGATGGTGAAGATGTTTCAGAATCAGTGTTTTCACCACGTGATGAGTGAGCAAAATGCCACCAAAGTGTTCACTGTAAAATGTATCCTGGGCTTCCAAGATGTCTCAGCGGGTAAAACACTTGCCCCCAAACCTGAATATATGAGTTCAATTCCCAGAATCCACAGGGTGGAAAGAAAGAACAATTCTTGTCAGTTATCCTCTGACCTCTAAGCAGGCAGTGGCATCCGTGACCCCCACCAAACATATACTAAGTATGTAAATAAATAGGCAGGCATGGTGGCACACATCTTCAATCTCAGGGCAGAGGCAGGTGGGTCTCTCTGATTTCAAGGCTAGCCAGGGCTACATAGAGAGACCTTGCCTCAAAAGACAAACAAACAAACAAACAAAAAAAAGATTTTCATGTTTAATCCTTAATAAAGGTGATTTTGTATCATTTAAAGTTTGAGCAAAGAAAGGAACATCTTGAAGGTCTGAGGTGATGGAGGATGGAGGTGGGACCGGATGGAATCATGGTGAGCAGAGCTTGAGGAGAAAAGGCTTGTTCAGGGAGCAGAGGAGAGCAGAATGCAGGCTGCAGTCAAGACCTTCTGAACAGAGGACTGCCAAGGCAAGCTGCAGAGGACCTACAGTGGGGCCGCACTTCTCAGGGAACACAGCAGGAAACGTTCTGACTATCCAGCACACACGCCTACAGCTACAGAGATGAGTTCAGCAGTGCATGCGCGTCTGTCTGTGTGCGTGTGTGTGTGTGCGCGCGCATGTGTATATATGTGTCGAATGCATGTGTTTATGTGTAGAGGCCAGAAGTTAATCCTGGGTGTTGTTCCAGGATTGAGTCATCTACTTTATTTTTGAAGACAAGGTCTCTCATTGGCCTGGACATCACCCAATTAGGCTGGCTGGCTAGAAATCCCCAGAGGTTGCAGGCAGGCACCAGCGCACACCGCTATGCAGGCCCTTGGGAAGTCTTTATGAAATGAAGTCTTTATGGAGACACAGCAAGCACATTACCACGCTGTTCCCAGCCCCTGGCTCTTGCCTGTCCCCAGCCCTTGAACAAACTGGCCGAGGAACATACCACCCTTCTCTCCCATTCCAGGAGGAAAGCGAAACACAAGTCTACCAAGAAGTGAACTTGGCAATAAACGGCAGCGCTTCAGGGCAAAGAGGAATGCAGGCATCCACCTCGATGACGTTTACTGCACTATTGTCAGTAATCACAGTGCAAATAGAAGCCAAAATCAGCAAGGTGATGAAAAACCTGAATAACTGAAACGGCACAATTAATAGTGTTTATTATAAGTATCCCTCCCACAGTAGTCTGCAGTCCATGTTCCGGTAAATATGCCAGCAGCAGGTCTCAAACATCTCAAAAGTAGGTTGTGCTGTGGTGCGCTGAGTGAGAACGGCCTCCGCTGAGCTTATATATTTGAGTACTTGGTCCCCAGTTGGTGGAACTGCCTGGGAAGAATTAGGATGTGTGGCCTTGTTGAAGGTGGCGTGTCACTGGGGGTGGGCATGCTGGGCCCAGTCTCTGATTCTGTCTGTCTCTGTGTCTATTTGTCTCTGTCTCTCTCTTCTCTCTCTCTCTCTCTCTCTCTCTCTCTCTCTCTCTCTCTCTCTCTCTCTCTCTCTCTCTCTCTCTCTCTCTCTCTCTCTCTCTCTCTCTCTCTGTCTCTCTTGTCTGTCGTCTGTCTGTCTCTCTCTCTCTCTCTCTGTCTCTTTGTCTCTCTCTCTGTCGTGTGTGTGTCTGTCTGTCTGTCTGTCTGTCTGTCTGTCTGTCTGTCTGTCTGTCTCTTTGTCTCTGTCTCTCTGTGTGTCTCTCTTTGTCTCTGTGTGTGTGTGTCTGTCTCTCTGTCTCTTTCTCTCTGTGTATGTGTGTGTCTCTCTCTGTCTCTGTCTCTGTGTGTATGTCTCTGTGTGTGTGTGTGTGTGTGTGTGTGTGTGTGTCTGTCTGTCTGTCTGTCTCTGCCTGCCTGTCTGTCTCTGCCTGCAACTTGAAGATCAGATGTGAGCTCTCAGCTACTGCTCCAGCACCATGTCTATCTGTCGCCACACTCCCAGGCATCATGATAATGGAAACACAAGCAAGACCCCAGCTAAACGCTTCTCTCATAAGTTGCCTTGGTCGTGGTGTCTCCTCACAGCAGTAGAACAGATGCTAAGACAACCAGTAAAATGGCTCCCCAGTGCAACCTGCTTGTCCCAAGCCTGACAATCTGAGCATTGGCCCAGGACCCACTTGGCACAAGGAAAGAGCTGACTCTATAAGTTGTGCCCTGACCTCCACCCATACGCTATGGCATGAGCACGCACACACATGCACGCACATGTGCACGCACACCTAAACCAAGCAGTTTTTAATCTAGAAACATTTGTATTATATAGATAATGTTTTCCAAATTACTAAGCAAACTAGAAATCAAATAAGAATCTGGAAACAAAAAGATTCTAGAAGAATAAAATTTCAAAACGAAGAAACAGTTTTAGACAATTTAACACAGAAATCATAACGCAACTCAAACCATTTTGAACTCAATGATAATAGGAAGTCTACTCATTAAAATGTGGAGGATAATGGGACCATTAACTTAAATTTTTATAGAAAAGGGGTAAACCAAAAATAAGCAAGATGAGCTCACCACTTACAACACCAGGAATGACTGGAGAAAACACCGATAGGATACGGGAGCACAAAATAAGTGTGAAAAGAAGTCCCCGCCACAGGAAGTCTGTGATGCAGATGTAAGCGACAGACTCCAGAGTTCTTGGGAAAGAGCAATATAGACGACGAAGTTTTGATGGAAAAATAGGACAATATTGGGAGTGAGAGGAACATTCCTGGAGAAGTCCCTGAGATTAAAAGAATTTTTGGGCAGATGCATGACCGTCTCGGGGCAATAAATTGGGAACAAATGAAGTGGACAGACTCCAAGAGAATAAATGTGTCAAACCTGCCTCAAGAAAACGCGGCTTAGAGACCGTGATGTTCTTATAAACACAGAAGGCGAATCAGTAGATTATTAACACACCAGGCCCAGCACCAGGGTGATAAACACTCAAATATTAACAACCTCAGCCTCAAACAAAGTTCTCCACAGCATAACTAATTACCCTGTGCCTTGAAAAGCATATCTTCCATCTACTTGGACAAGAGCATCATGGGAAAAGCAACCCAGAGGCTAGCATGACTCGGGGACAGAGAAGTTTGGTAACTCTTCAATAAACCTCAACAAACTAACTGAAGCCAGCCATCTATAAAAACGGTGACACTATGAGTCAGCTGGGCCCCTCCTGGGGCTAAAGAGTCAGACGAACACTATAAAACAACTAAATACAACATGCGGTATCAACGTCATGGGAGAAAAATACGGCCATTGTTTTAAAATTTTTATTTAAATGTATAATACATTATATAGTATTATGTATATAAATATATTTAAATAAAAAGTTTAAAAGGGCAGCTCCTTGTCAGGGGCAATGTTGAGCTGTCATCACATGTATTAACATATCAGTGTCTAAATGCTATTTAGAGTATTCATATGTAATATATAACGTATTATATACAGTATATTACATAGTATATATAATATTTTATATTATGATATATATATATAGAGAGAGAGTATTTTGCCTGCATGCATGTTTGTGTACCACATGCATTCAACGCCAGCAGAGGCCAAAAGAGGGCATGAGATCGCTTGGCACTGGAGTTACAGACAGCAGCGAGCTGCCCTATTGGTGCTGGGGACTGAGCCTAGGTCCTCTGGAAGAACAGCAAGTGCTCTCAACTGCTCCCTCCAGCCTGGACAGGGCCAGTTCTTAACGGCTGTCTTGAAAGTACTCATTAACATCAAAGGTCCACTTGTGATTAAAGAATAAAAATCTTAGAAAACTGGGATTAGATAACTTTCCTGACGAAATAAAATATTCATATCATGCAGTAAAACAAATAGAACAAGACCTTGACAAACGCCAGCGGAAACCAAGAGACATAGCTAAATGTCTGTCTGTCTGTCATTTATCTATCTATCTATCTATCTATCTATCATCTATTTATCTCTGTGTCCCTTTCTCCCTTGACAAACACCAGCAGTAACCAAGAGACATAGCTAGATGTCTGTCTGTCTGTCTGTCTATCTATCTATTTATCTATCCATCCATCTATCTGCCTATCCATTTATTTATCTATCTATCCATCCATCCATCTATCAATCCTCTATTTATCTCTGTGTCCCTTTCTCTCTCCCTCCATCCCTCCCTCCTTACAGCGCATCATGTAGCTCAGGCTGGATCAGATTTGCTATGGAGTTGAGGATGACCTTGAACTTCTGATCCTCCGGCCTCTACCTCCTGTGTGTTGGGGTTACAGGTGTGTACCACCACATGGTGCTGAGGACCTATGTTGGGATTTCATGCATTGACAGGTGAGCAGCCTACCACATCCCCAGCCCAGAAGAGTCTCTTTTAATATGGGACAAGAGTTGCTGTGAGTACCAGTTCTCACCAGCATCACTCAAGGGGTCTGCATTGTGATCCAAGAACAGGAAACACAGGCTGTAAACTCAGGAGAGGAAGGAGCACCAACCTCTACACACACTGCTGATGCGATTATAGAGAGAGAATCCACCACACTCCAGTGGCAATACTTCAAATTTAAAGCTCTTAGCAAAGTAGCTAGACATAAAATCAGCACACAAAAGTAAATTAATATCATTACAACTGTGACAAACAAAATATAACTTAAAAGAAACCAATTATAATTGCAATTTAAATCTAATCTTTCTAAGACTAACTTCTCAGGGTTAATCTTAAGAGTAAATTTATGAACAAAACAAAGATTTTTGGTGGTCCGGGTCTGTAATTCCAGCACTCAGGTGGCTGAAGCAGGAGGAGGACTGCTGCAAGTTCAAGGTCAGCCTGAGATACATAGAATCACTGTCTCCAAAAAGAGATTTCAGAAAATAAAATATAGAATCGTGAATGAATTCAGTATAGATGCCTTAAATATACATCAGAGATGAATCATACTAAAAACCACAAGGGTCAGTGTTGTGGAAAGATCTGGCAAATAGATTCAAAGTAGCTCTGATCAAAATCAACGTGGGAATTCGAGATCCCAGGACGGCTTGTTTCTGTGTCAGGTGTGGGAAAGCGAAGGGCAAGAGCAGGCAACAGGAACACTGCATCAAAGCCTCTCACAGGACGCGTGGAGAGAGCACGGTCCACCTCCTGCCAGCATGCATTCTGAACCGGGAGCCACGAAGGAAGTCAGACTGACCCCTGGGTGCAGCCGGCTTCAGGACAGACTGACACGCAAATGGATACTTGGCACATAAGACACACGCCGTGCACAGAAGTGTAACGTGCACAGGTGAGGGAAAGGGTGGAGTGTGCAGAAACGCTGTGGAGAAAGGGAGACTTTCCCACACAGAATGGCTCCAGGTGGGCTAAAGAGCAAACATGAAGAACGAGGCGCTGTAACTTTTAGAACGTCACACAGAGGGTGACAAGGGCTGCTTGGAGTGCAGAGCTCTTGAATAAGCTCTACAGTGTCAATCATAAGAACTGAGAAGATAAAAATGAAACTGCATCAAAATGAAGAATTTCTGTCCACCAAAGACCAGTGAGAACACTACCTCAGGGCTGGGGGCGGGGGCTCAGTTGGTAAGAATGTGAGTCTGGGGCCGGGCATGGCGCACACCTTTAATCCCAGCACTCGGGAGGCAGAGGCAGGCAGATCGCTGTGAGTTCAAGGCCAGCCTGGTCTACAAAGTGAGTCCAGGACAGCCAAGGCTACACAGAGAAAACCTGTCTCAAAAAACCCAAAAAAAAAAAAAAAAAAAAAAGAATGTGAGCCTGAGTTCCACTTTAGAACCCACATTAGAAAATGTTTAAAAAGCTGGACATGGTGATGATGGGCTGTACCCCAGCATCTGGGAACCCAGGACAGACAGATCTCTGGGGACCCGCTGGCCAGCCAGCCTACTCTAGTTGGCAAATCTCAGGACAGTGAAAGACTTTGTCTCACAAAGGAAGGTAGACAGCATCTATGAAAAGACAAACAAGGCTGTCCCCAGCCTCCAGCTGCATAGGCACCCACCCACACCATCACCACACACTCGACCATGCACACACCGACACACACATACACACACGCACATACACATGCTCATATGTATGTTTTTGTATGTATTTATGTGTGCACACATACACCTAAAAACACTGGTGCATCAATGTCATCGCAACTAGATTCTATTTTGCAGTTAAAAATAAGTGAAGCACAGTGCGTGCATGTCTTTGCTAGGCGTGTCCGTACACCTGGAGCACGGATGTCACATGTTCTACTCTCATGTTTATCAGGAAAGATAACACGGAGCAGCACTGCAAGAGAACAATGGATGATCTCATTTATGTAACATTATTTAGAATCTATAGACGATGCTGTGTGTTGCTAAGGACCCCAGAAATATGTAAAAAGGAGTGGAAATGGGAAAATATATATATATATATATATATATTTGAGAACGGTGCCACAGGGCAGAGAGGGACACTATTATGCTGTTTTTCTTTGTAAATGGCAGAGGGTGAGAGCTGACACAGCTGGTGGTTGGTACAGATCTCTGATTTCCCTCACAGCTGTACATGTACATTCTATGGGCTAGTCCATGATCTACTGAAATCAACACGGCTACCCCTTCATATTGACAAAGTTTGCCCGTCTAGGGTAGTTTTAAGCATCCACCAGTAATTGGTGGGATCTTAAGTAGCCTAGACTAGCCCCAATCTCACTATGTAACCAAACAGACCTTGGAGCTTCCAATTCCCCTGCCTTCACATCCTGAGTGCTGCCACTCCCCTCCTCAGCTCTCTGTTACTGGGGTCTATATGTTACAGGGAGTCCATATATTACTTAGGGTCCATATGTTACTGGGGGGTCCATATGTTATTGAAAGTAAGGCTGTTGTATAGTCCTCATCCATTTAAGTGATTTGGCCAACATAGTTTAGCCTCTCTTTAAAAATAGGTCCTTTTAAAGAGCCAGCAAAGTCTGGTATTTAATGTCATACTTTCAACATCTCCACAGTTTTCTGAACTGCATTTCCATAAAGAAAAGTGATGGCTCTGAAAGGGACAAAAGGGTCTCCCTTTTGAGGAAAGACACTCCTGAAGGGGCTGGAGAGATGGTTCTGCAGTCAGGAGCACTTGATGCCGGTTCAGAGGGTCTGGGCTTGCTTCCCAGCAGCCACATGGCTTGGCAGTTCGCAAGCATCCATAACATTCTTTTAGCCTCCACAGGTATCACACACAGGTGGGGTACGCATCTATGCAGGTCAAACACTCATATGCACGAATCAACAGACACACACACACACACACACACACACACACACACACGGCAAGGGAAGAATCCTAAAAAGGGCAATGCCATTATATAGGCCTTTGCCATGGAAACCAGAGACAAAGAGGGCATAACTATTTGTCTAAGGATGCAGCACCCCCAAACTACTTACACACGGTTGACAGCACTGGTCTCTCTGCCTAATTAATCAGCCCTTATTCAAGTACAATGAACCTTACTGGATAAAATACTGAGGGGAAAAAAAGAACAAGTAATTCTGATATCCAGACAATCTGTCCCCATTTCTCCCGTGGCGTCTAACTCAATGCTCAACACTGTACATGCCAGCTCAGAGCTGTCCTGGCCACAGCCATGGACCCCCAAACTCCAACTGTCACTTATCAGGGGTGCCTCCTCTTTGCAATAAGTAAGGTGCCAGTAAGAGCAAGAGATGCCAACTCAAATACAGGCCCGCTGGCTGCCCACCGCCCGCCCATCAAAGCCCTAGCATCCTTGAGAAATCCCCAGATTAAATAAGTATCTGGCAGAGGACCATTGGCAAAAACGATAACAAATTCAGCTCAATTCTCACCACAAACTGGCAAACTCCATCAACAACCCAATCCAATCTGTCTGCCTCAACTTCTAAATGGCTGTTGACGGTGCCAGCCGGGGCCTGTGGGATCCCTGAAGCCTGGAGTCAGTATCGCGTGCCTTGTTATCTGCGAGAAGCACTGAAGTAAACTGAGAAAGGACATGACCCCCACACAGGGTCATCTGTCTGAACACTTAATCCCCAGCCAGTGACTCTCTTTGGGGGACTGTAGAGTCTTTAAGAGGTGAGGCCTCGGGGGAAGTGGGTCGCTGTGGGGCTGGTGAGTTTGAGGCTATAGCCTGGCCCTGCTCCCTTCACTGGCTCTGCTTCCAAGGACCACCGCAGTGTGACCAGGTGACTCCGGTTCCTGCTGCCATGCCTCCCCCACCATGCTGGGATATTCTACAAACCATGAGCCAAAGGATACTTTTCCTCATGTTGCTTTCTGTCCAGTCACAGGCATAAAATAAAGCACACTTCCTTCTTCGGGACCCATCACAGATGGCTGAGCTTGCACTGACACGTCTGTGGTGTCTCCATCACTCTCCTTTTTGTTCCTACACACTAAGTGCTAAAGGGATGCTAAAAGCTGGAGATGGAGGCAGGGGCGGCGGAGAGCTGTGCTTGCTGGAGGGCGAGATGTACAAGAAGGAGCCACTGTGACACATGGGGCGTGGCGTTCTCTAGGCACCGACCCTCCACATCTCACTCCGAGCTGCTCCCCTATTCGTTAACCCTCCCACCATGTCTCTTTTGGTCCCAGAGACTATCAGCAACATCCTGGACCATACTCTGGGTCTGTTCTCAGGCTCCATGAATCCTGACCATCCCCAAAGATGATGTCTTCTGGTAGCCCACATACCGTAATTCTAAAAGCAAGGGGGAAGTCTGGCCCCCACTGCTGTTTTTGGTTCCAGATTATCTATCCACCATGCAGACCCGGGTCATCTCACTGTTGATCTCTTTCCCTCTCCTAACTGCCCCTCCCTTTAAATCGCAGCCACCTGTAAACTCTGCACCATCACGCATGGCTCCTTCTTCTCTTCCCCGGTCGTGAGCCCATCATCAACGTGGATGACTTGGCATCCACATCTATCCTCTACACTCTCCACCACCCTAACCCACACCCAGTGCCTCCCAGCTCCTCCACCTCCTGCCTCCAGAGACTTATCTCAAAATCCAACCCTGGCCACTCAACCTCCGGACGGCACAGGCAGATGTCTCTGAAATACCCAGTGTCATTCTCTCCTGCCCTGACCCGCATCTGCCAGGCAGTTCTCCCCCGAGCTAGTATTGATGGACAGTCTCACAGGACAGGTGAACTCCTGGACACTCGGCTTCTTCACTCCTCATCGCTCCCTACCTCCTGCACCCTTACTTTCCTTTAACTGGGTTGCAGAGCCTGTGGTCACCTTCTCCCCTAAACACCAGCCCCCTCCCACCAAGCAATGGGCTGGAGCGGGAAGGGAGACATGGAGAAGGAGGGGCTGGATCTAGACAGCCATGGCCCATTCCGACTCCGTGCACAGCCCACACTTCCTGCATCTCCGCTTGTCGTACTGCCGTGGGAGAAGCAGTATCCAGTCTCTGTGCCCATCAGAGGCTACTGTTGTTCTGGACTGGGTTCCTCCCCCGCCTCCAGCAATACTCTCTTGTCTGAACTATCTGGTTCCACCTCTATGGCTTTTCCATCCATATTTAAGTACTCTCTAGGGTCTCTGCTCTGTAAGCCTGGCTGATGCCACATCCCATAGGATCCATGGATTCTCTGCCGCCTTCAGAGCCCAGAGTCTCGAAGGAGTGGGGCTGTCACGGTCATTTCTCACCCTCCCACTCTCAGGTCACATCAGCCTGACCCCCGGTCTGCTGAAACCACTTTTATTAAGATCAAGACGGAGTGTATATGACCACAGGTGATGGCCACTTCTCAGCCTCAGTAATTTGACTTTCAGCACCGGACAGCTCCAGGGTAGGCAGCCTCCTTAGATGAACCCTGTCCCTGTGGAGTCTCCACTGTCTTCTGGCTTCCTCCGCTCCCACTGAGGCCAATTAAGTTCCCTTGTTGGACTCTCCTGTGCCTAGCTGCTGGTGGATTCCATTGTTCAGCGTTGGACCCACTGTCCATCTTTCTCCATCTGTGTTTCTGTCCCCTTCTTTGACTTTACACAGTCTACATGCTGACAACCCACACGTACCCTGACAGGGCCCTGACCTCTCCACTCTTTACCACCATCCTCCTTCTCATCTGAGCCTGGAACGCCCAGCAGGCCTGGGAATCACAGTTTACTCAGAAGAAAGCTTGCCTCACCCTCCCCTCTCCATTAAAGGGAAAGGCCTCAGCTATTTATATCCTGCTTGTCTATACACATAATCTACACACAGTCTACACATAATCTATACACAGGCCTCACAGTTATGTGGCAAAGACCTTATCCTCCAAGCCATCTTCTCAGCCCTTTTTATAATTTTAAAAAAAAATCATTATGTGCTAGGCATGGTGACACATACCTTTGATCCCAGAACTTGGGAAGAGAGGGGTGGTGGTTTAGAGAATCAGGAGTTCAAGGCCAGCCTCATGGTCAAGGCCAGCCTCATGGTCAAGGCCAGCCTCATGGTCAAGGCCAGCCTCATGGTCAAGGTCAGCCTCGCTTCATGGTCAAGGCCAGCCTCATGGTCAAGGCTAGCCTCATGGTCAAGGCCAGCCTCACAGTCAAGGCCAGCCTCACGGTCAAGGCCAGCCTCATGGTCAAGGCCAGCCTCACGGTCAAGGCCAGCCTCACGGTCAAGGCCAGCCTCACGGTCAAGACCAGCCTCATGGTCAAGGCCAGCCTCATGGTCAAGGCCAGCCTCGCCTCATGGTCAAGGCCAGCCTCATAGTCAAGGTCAGCCTCATGGTCAAGGCCAGCCTCATGGTCCAGGCCAGCCTCATGGTCAAGGCCAGCCTCATGGTCAAGGCCAGCCTCATGGTCAAGGTCAGCCTCATAGTCAAGGCCAGCCTCATGGTCAAGGTCAGCCTCATGGTCAAGGCCAGCCTCAATTACATAATGGACTCAAGGCTAGCTTGGGCTGCCTGAGAACCTGCTTCAAGCACGCATATGATTTTATCAAAAAGCTCAAATAAAATAAAACCCATTGGCCCATCTCTACTTCTTACCAGACTTAGGAGCTAGATCATCCCATATAGCCACCATGGATACTTTCTGGGCCCTCTTCTTGCAAGCCTGCCCCAACGACTGCTCTGACTCTCATACTTGCTATTCGCACAGTCCTTTAGCTCTACGTGAAATCAACAAAAGGAGCATTGCTCAGCTTTCACCCAGTATTTAACATGAAAATCATCAGACATACAGATAAGCTGAATTCTATCCAGAAAACAGTTGCTACCACCTAGAGTCTACAAACAGCATTCTGCTATCTCTGTCTCATAGCTATCTGTCCAGTGTCTTCTACCTTTCATTGATCCACTTTATTTTTTGAGGCATCCTAAAGCCAATTGCAGACACTGGCACACTTCTGCTGACGTGTCATTAACAGGAGTTCGATCTCTGCAGTGTGTTTGTTTTAGGTAAAATTTACCGAGAACAAAACACAAAGAACTCAAATGTATCATGGGATGAATGTTGACAGATGCTGGTACCTATGGAAACCAGGATCCTGTCAAGATACTTCAAAAACCCAGGCAGGGCCTCAACTGCAGGCACCATCATCTTCAACACAGGCAATAACCGTTACGATTGCTTTCTGCCAGAGATTAGTTCTGCCTAATCTACAAGTTCAGATAAATAAAACATGTGCTATACACTTTGGGTGCCTGGTTTCTCCCACTCAGCATGATGGGAGTTTGATGGGGTTTTTTGTTTGGTTGTTTGGTTGTTTGGTTGGTTTTTTGAGACAGGGTCTCTCTGTGTAGCCTTGGCTGTCCTGGATTCGCTTTGTAGACCAGGCTGGCCTCAAACTCACAGCGATCCACCTGCCTCTGCCTCCCAAGTGCTGGGATTAAAGGTGTGCTCCACCACGCCTGGCTGATTTCTTTTAAAGATGTGCATGTGTATGCGTGTCTGTGTGTGAGAGTGTGTTTATGTATGCCTCTGTGTATGCGTGTGCATGTGTTTGTGCGTGTGCATGTGTTCATGCAGCTAACCACAGAAACAGGATACATAGTCACCTAGAGCTACAGTTGTAGGCAGGTGTGAGATGCCTGGCGTGGAGGCTGAGAACCAAGTCCAGTCCTCCACAAGATCCTTTTGGAACAGTGTTCTCCCTTTCCTAGCACCGGTGTTTCTGACAGTCACACCTGTGTGACACGCATGAAAATTCGATTCTTTTCACTGCTAAGCACTATTTGGTTTGCTCATTCACCCGTTGGCCACTTGTGGACTTACTTTCTGTTTTTAGTTACTAAGAGTCAAACTCCAAAAGCGTCCTTATGTGGGTTTGTCTGGGAGCACTTGCTCTCACTGCTGGTAAGTGTCCAAAAGAGGAATTACCGGATCACGGGGTGTATGTTTGCTTGATCTGTAAGAATCCATTTGATCAGTTTCCTGGATGTTCAGGCTGTTTTATGTCCCCAGTGCTCTTGTCTGTGGCTTTCTGCTGCTCTCACACCCTTGCCAGCCTTTGCACCCCTGTTTCTTTTGAACTGTAACCAGTAGCTAGGCGCATTGTGTGCCACAGTGTGGCTTTTCACTTGAACTCTCCTGTCTAGAGTGTCAGACAGTTACTTTTTTATCACACTAAGAGAAAAGAGAAGCCCCCACTACCTCCAATTTGCCAAAAGCTTTCATCATTCATTTTCCTATCGAACGCTACCAAATACTTTTTAGGCATCCAAGGTCCTACTGACGCAGGGCTCTCAAGGAACATGTCAGCAATCTCTGTTGAGGAGCCGGGGACATGGCTCGGCCTGTAAAGTGCTGTGTGCGTGAGGTCCTGAGTTCAGTCCTCAGAACTCCTCACATCTGAGACGAGCAGGCATGGCGATGGCACACATTTGTAATTCCAGATGCTGGAAGGCAGAAACAGGTGGCTCACAGGGCCTCATGGGCAAGCCAGTCTAGGTTTCTTACTCCAAGAGACCCTGACTCAAAAAACCAAGGCAGGCAGCACCTGAGGGATGCCACCCAAGGTTGGACTCTGGTTTCCACATGCACCCATGCACCCACACACATGTACAAGAATGTCAGAGAACCTCACCCACCGTCCCAGATTCTCCTGTTTCTAACTCCCTGTGCTACTTCGTCCATGTTACTGGTAAAAATGATGGTGGCTACAGTTAGGTGGTCTTTACCAAGAAAGATAGTGGCCAATGTCTGACTGTCAGCCACGGATGGTCCAACGAATACAAGGCTTGCTTTAAGCTGAGGCCTGAGTAGCCTTTGTCCTGGCGTAAGAAAGCTTGACCAGGCTCTGTAGCCCCACAGGTAGCTGTGACGTCACACTGTGACCTTCTCTGTGGCATTTAGTCCTGCTTCTTACAGCAGGGTGGGTGGGACAGTGTTGGGGGTCAGAAGCGCTCCTGAGCTCCCACTTCCCCTTTGGAAGCCTTCTCTGGCCTGCTCCCACATACATTTGGGAGGCAGCATCAGTGTCTGTCTCCAGACTACTGATTTCTGCGTGTTGTATGGGCACTGTGCATCCCTACAAGAGACGCCCAGCCTATGTGGGGCTGAATGAATGAGAAGCCATCAGGGAATGTGCATCACATGGGGAAGACTACTGGGAAAGCAGGGCAACAACAGAGGAGGCTCAGAGGGATGGATGCACACTTGAGTGGTATCTCTTGGTCTTAGCCTCTTCCTGTTAGATGTGTGTGTGTGTGTGTGTGTGTGTGTGTGTGTGTGTGTGTGTGTGTGTTTCTGTCTCTTTCTATATCTGTCTCTGTCTGTCTGTCTGTTTCTGTGTGTGTGTGTGTGTGTGTGTCTGTTTCTCTCTGTCTCTTTCTGTCTCTCTCTGTATGTCTGTGGTATATCTCTCTCTCTCTCTCTCTCTCTCTCTCTCTCTTCTCTCTCTCTCTCTCTCTCTGTCTCTCTATCTGTGTGTGCGTGCATGCGTGTGTGTGTCTGTTTCTCTCTGTCTCTTTCCGTCTCTCTCTCTCTCTCTCTCTCTCTCTCTCTCTCTCTCTCTCTCTCTCTGTGTGTGTCTGTCTGTCTGTCTCTCTCTCTCTCTCTCTCTGTGTGTCTGTCTGTCTGTCTGTCTCTCTCTCTGCTTCCTACCTACCACATGATGAACAGCTATAGCTCTGCCACTCACTACCCTCATGACACTGTACCTCACCATATCCCAGAGACAGCAGAGTTAAAGGACCATTGGCGGACACCTCAGCAGCTGTGACCAAAAGGGATCTTTCCTCTTTTGAAATTGTCTCAGATATTTGCTTTCCCAACACTCAGGCAGAGACTACTGGCCTCCTCCCATCGTGCGGAATAAGGCTTTGAAGGATGCCGATTTTGTGAGCGGCTCATGTCCTCCACACTGCTGCTAATCAGCATCCTCTTCCCTTCTGGTGACAGTGACATTGCCTTCACCAGCCCAAGATGCTGCCTCACCCATCGGATATGCAGCTGCTGTGTACCTGACACCTCTCACTTGCAGGTAATTCTGGGCCTCGACACTGCGTGCACCCTGCGTGCTGTGGGTAGGAAGGACCCTCTACACAAGACATTCAATGAACTATGTCCACAGATTTCAGCCACAGGTTCCTGGCACCTACAAGCCCAGCCAGACCAGGAAGATCCCTGAGGGAAGACAGACTTATAATATCCCTCAAACTATAGTATATTACCATAATGGCTCAAGGTTTTAAGTCTTGGATGTTGGTAAACCCCAAGAGGCCTATCCCAGCCCTCTGGGCCTGTTCCCGTCTCTCCATGGTCGCAGCTTGAGGCAGCTGGAGGGACAGGAACATCACGGGATCAATGCCACCATCAGCACCTCAAATACCTTTCTGATGTCACCACTCCACAGAACACAAGTAGAGCGTGTAAGCACATTACAGTGTGGGTAGGAAATAGATTCTTAGACCAGCTCCTCCCAAAGAGAGGGACAGACAGAAAGGAGTATTAGTGGCACCTACACAGGGGACAGGATGGCAAAGGCTAGAAAGGGAGGACCAGGAATAGGTCTGGGGGCACTGGAATGAACTCTGTTGAACCCAAGGAAAAACCAACTACATGCCGTCCACACATCACAGACTCCAGGATTCTAATGATGGACTTGTAGTGAAGGTGAGGCCAGGGTCAACCCACCCATCTTCAGACTCAAGGGGGGAACCCCCAAACTGTGCATGTATCAACCTGATTTGATTGCTGTGACACTTCAGAGAAAGGATACCCAGCCCCCACTAAGAGTCACCCAACTCTACAGACAAACATGGGACTGCCCCCAGTGCCCCCCCAGAGGGCCTTGTACCCAGAAGAAGTACAGAGGAAGCCAGGGGCAAAATCAGAGCAGGTGCCAGGTCTCTGGCTCCAAGGTGCTTGGGTCAGCATGCTGAGGAACTGCATCCTAACTCAGACTTGCAGTGCTGTGTCCACCAAACGCCCAGAGGGAAGGGAGACTGTTGAGAACCTGAGGGAACTCGCTGGGGAAGCAGGGAAGCCCGAGCTCTGCCTGCTATCTTCCCTCCCTGCCTTCCTCCTCCTCCTCCTGGGTACTGCTGTCTTTGGCTTAGACCATGACTTCTTCAGGAGATGACAGAGCATGGCCACCCAGCCTGGTGCGAGTTGTCCTGCCAACGGACAGGCCATCCCTTTGGAGGCAACGCCGCCAGGAAATAGCACTTTTCCCTTAAAATAATGCCTGTCAACAGGAAGCTCTGTTAGGGCAGAAGCTGCGCGCATTTCAGCGGCTTGAAGCACTTAACGTCTCATGTTTCCTTTTTTTCCCCCCTTATACCAAGTGACAGAAGATCGTCCCACTCCTGGTGTCTGTGTTCAGTTTTGCATTACAACCAAGTTTCCTAAGGAGTGGGGACTTTCTTTTTTCATGAATACAAAATCTTTCTATTATGAGTCTCTCTCTCTCCCTCCCCCCCTCCCCCTTTACTTTCATTCCAAACACTGCAACAGGCAGCAAAGGGTTCAAGACATCCGTTCTCTGTCTTGCACAGCTCCCAGCGCAGCAGTCTGATCAACTGCTGCGGTTCAATGCTGCTGTACTCTGCCTGACTTGCTTCCAGTGTCTAGAAAATGACCTCAAGGAACTGGCAGTTTCTGCTGCTGGTGTAGTATGCAGATTCTGCAAACAAGATTTAGTTTCACAGCTGGTTTTCAGGACAGCTTAGAGTCAAAGATTCAAACTACAGAACGCAGCCAGCACACTCTTATCAAAATGTCAGAATCGATTTGGCCAGAAAACCTTGGCAGGCAACATCTGTGAAAGGTTAGGGGCCTGGGCCACTCCCTCCCACCGATTCACACAGCTGCCAAGTTCCTGGGGGCAAAAGGCACCAAAAGGCTGTGTGCACTTGAAGCTGTGGGGGGGGGGGGGCAGGGACACCCAAGGAGACTCCAGGGAAGTGGAGGAGCTTGTTGGGCAATTAGTAAAACCCAAAACATCCTCCCTACCCATGGGTGTTTTTAGCAACTGCCGATGTGGTCTCCACAAGGTGTAGAAGTGGCCTTGTTACAGACACAGAGTGAACCGTGAAAGAGTATGCAGAGAAGGGGGAGGGGGAGGGAGGAAAGAGAAGGGAAGGGGAGGAGGGGTGAGTGGTTCAGAGGGAAGCCTCTGGTCCCACTCTATGAACAAGTAAGGTGGAGATGAACCCCCAAGTTCAGGGTTTTTCTGCTCTGCTTTTCTGTTGCTGTGACAAACACCAAACCCAAAAGCAGTTTAGAGGAGTCACAGGTTTATTTGGCTTACACATTCAGGTCGCAATCTGTCACTGGAGAAAGCAGGATGGGAACTCATGACAGGAGCTTGAAGCAGAAACCAGGGAGAGGCAGCTCTCACTGGCTCTGGCTCCCTGGCTGGTGCCCAGCCGGCTTTCTTCTACAACCCAGGACCACTTGCCCAGGAGTGGCACAGCTTACAGTGTTCTGGGCCTGTCTACATCAATCAACAGTTCCAAGGGTCTACCCTGATGTGGCCAAACCCTCACTCAGCTGGGCCTCCCTCTTGCCAGGTGAGTGACTTTGGCTATATCAAGATGACAGTAACATGTAACCAGGGCAGGGGCTCCAGGATGTGGCCTGCAAGGAGATGCTACTTTTGTTACTTTTCTCACAGGTGTGGCCAGACACCTGACAAGAAGTAACTTAAGGGGGGAGGGGTTATTTTGGCTCCTGGTTTGAGGGGTTACAGTCTCACACGGAGGGAAGGCACAGCATCCCACTGGGAGATGCTCACAGCTGTGGCAGTGGGAACTTGCTCACATCTGGATCAAAAAAATGATGCTCAACTCTTTCAGCTCATGGAAGGAACCAATGCACATTCATAGTGGCCATCCCCCAGCCACCCCTCCTACACACACACACACACACACACACACACACACACACACACACACACACTTAACCTTCTCAGAGAGCTCCTTCAAAGACAGGCTCAGAGGTGTGTCTCCTAGGAGATTAAAAAAATAAAAAATCTAGTCAAGTTGACAATGAAGATTGAGCATCTCGGTAGAAGTGGTGCTGTGCTGTCTGT
This sequence comes from Acomys russatus, assembly GCF_903995435.1. Lineage (NCBI taxonomy): Eukaryota > Metazoa > Chordata > Mammalia > Rodentia > Muridae > Acomys > Acomys russatus. Next base: position 42,847,985 of record NC_067165.1, read on the forward strand.
GTGCATCTCCGGGGCGTGAACGTACAAAGAAGCCACTTCCTATGAGAGCGGAGCCAAAGATCACCAGTGGGGAAGGCGCACTCTGAGGTGCTGCCCTGCAGTGGTTGGAGTGCCTGGAGGCTGGGGGTGGGGAGGGGATACATGGGTCCAATAGTCACCAGCACCTCCTGGCTCCATGTAGGCTTACACTGAGGTCAAAACTAATTACCGATTCTCATATTTTTCCCACTTCAGACAGAATCATAACACTATTAAGAGCTAATACATTTATTACTGTGATTCTCAACCGGGCAATATTAAAACCTGTGAAAGTGACTTTGCAAATTACCAAACAGTCACCAAGCTAATGAAGCAAGGCTTTTAAAGTGACTGAGGAATAATTCCTATATTATAAGGACAGCAATCTGTGAGCGGAGATTTGGTTTTAAAACACACACACACACACACACACACACACACACACACACACACACACATTATAACATATAATAGAGAATGTTAATTTGTGGTGAATCCAATCAGAATAGAACAAAAAGAAAAAGCAGAGGAAAGAGAAAAAACAGAGGCCAGAAGGGGGGCATGGGAGCCCACGGGCAGGGAGCTGCCTGGAAGGAGGTAGCCATGGCCCCTGTGGTCACTGGGCCTCATGCCAGAAGCCTGTGGTGGCCTTGCTAGCATCACAGAAGAGGCAAGCCTCTGGGTTGGGTTAAGTAAGCTAGCTTGGAAGACCCATGTAGGCTGTGGGCAGCAGCATTCCATAGGTGAGGGTCTGGACCACACAAAAGAAAGGCGTTGAGCACAGCGCCATCGCTCTGCTTCCCGACTGCAGATGGAGTGTGACCGGCCACCTCAGACTCCTGCCCTACCACCTCTCCACCACGACGGACCCGCTCACTTAACTCTGAGCCAAAAGAAGTCCTTCCGTCCTTAAGTTGCTTTTATCCATCACAGAAATGAGGAAATCGGCTTAATGCACCTACCCCAAAGCCACGTGCTTCCCAACACCCGGGGACGTGAGGCTCAGATGCTTTGTCACCATCTCAGAGTACAGCCACACACTGGGACCTGGCTCCAGACAACATCGTCTGAGCCAAGGGGGTAGCCTGGGGAACCTTGCAATTCCAGACAACATCGTCTGAGCCAAGGGGGTAGCCTGGGGAACCTTGCAATTCCAGACAACATCGTCTGAGCCAAGGGGGTAGCCTGGGGAACCTTGCAATTCCAGACAACATCGTCTGAGCCAAGGGGGTAGCCTGGGGAACCTTGCAATTCCAGACAACATCGTCTGAGCCAAGGGGGTAGCCTGGGGAACCTTGCAATTCCAGACAACATCGTCTGAGCCAAGGGGGTAGCCTGGGGAACCTTGCAATTATGCCCAAGCTCTAAGCACCACCCTGCCTATCAGCCCAGGGCAAGAGGCCTGTGCAGGGAGAGGAAACAGGTGGGCAGGGCCCGCCTCAGTGCTGCCAGTGAATTGTCAGTGTTAATTAGTTCATGGTGCATTCCCCCTTCTGAAGCAGCTCTCTCCATAACTACACGGCTTTACAAGGTGTCACATCAAAGCCCTCTGCAGAACAAAGCCAAGGAGACAGGCAGGAAGAGTGCCGGCCAAGGGAGAGGAGGCTCATGCTTCTCGTTAGTGGCTGACAGCAAGCACCGGGCGCTACTTAGTCAACCAGATCCGCCTCCGCGCGCACGGGCGTTTTTCTCGTTCTTGGCCCAGTGGTTCCAACCGGTGCTCCCCACCACCATCACCACTCCCAGCAGATTTCGAATCCTATTATACGGTAAACATCTGTGGCATTAATTTTCGCCCTGTAAACAAATGCAGGCAGCTGTGGCAGATCATCTGATGAGCCAATCACTTTGAGCAGCTCTCTGCTCGCTTTCTTCACGCTGGCAAAAGCGAAATGGGGGCCACTCAGCCCATCTGCGGCAGGCACCACCAGCAGCGCCGGTCCTGGCAGGGAAACAGACCGCTCCCCTTTGTGCCTGACCGACCCTGCACCAACAACACAGGCTACACAGCTTGCTGGCCCCCCCCACACACACACACACTCCAGCGGATTTGATCCTGGAAATCCTGAATCAGTTTGCGCTGTGTACTTGCTGGTTCCCAGCAGGGGTGGCCTGCACCGACAGAACACTGGACAGTGTGGATGAAACCCTTTTAGGTGTCGCAGCTAGAAGGGGGGTGGGGGAATGATGTCAGTACGTCCTGAATGGCAGCAAGGGCTGCTGTCAGACACCCAGGGCAGCTATCTGACAGGAGAGTTTGTTTTTAGAGGTCGTATTTCCAGTAGATGAGAATGCCTTTGAGCTCTGGAGCCTCCCGCTGCCTCTTCCTCCTCCCTATGGGATTACAGGCACAGCCATGCCCAGCCTGTTCGTTAGTTCCTTTAAGGAGATACCCATCCCACTGGGGCTGCCCCGTCTCATTCCTTCTCAACCCTGTCAGTGCTCAGACCCTTCGCAGAGGCGTGCCGAGGGCTCTCCTCTGAGGCAGGAGCTAGACAGTGGTCCACCTGATGTAGGCTCCTGCCACCACTTGCTGTGAGGTTAGAACATTTGTGTTTGCCAGGGTAGCGTCTCCTCCAGCCAGGCCTTCGTCTGTGCTCTGCCTTGGCACTAGCACCCCACCCCCACCCCCAAAAAGGACAGAATGAAGGGCTGCCATCCTTGACATAGACCACTATGAAGACTGGGCTCCTGCACAGGCATGAAGCGTGTAGGGTTCCCATGATGCCTTTGGCCTAAGTCTGAGCTGTTGGCCGCCACTCTGTCCCCACTTCTTCCTGGCATTTGGCTGGACCCACCCTGATGGTTCCTGAGAGCTCATTCCCCGGCGGCTTGTCTTCTGTCCTCAGCATGTGCTGGACCAACCGGGAAGTCTAGCCCTGCTGCTGAGACTTGAATAAGAAAATACTCTCATCACTGCACACAGCCTTCATGAATGTGAGATCTCTGGCTCCCCATAACAGCCCCAGAGGCCTGTCTGATTACAGCAGGCCCAACAGGTCAGAGAACTGACCCAGGACAGGACAGTTGCCAGGGAGCCAGACTCAGCCTGAGTTGAGGCTGGCATTTCCACACTGTAGGTCTCAGAAAAGCTCTACCACTGTACTGGGGCGGGGGGACTAGAAATGAGCAAATATTCAGTGGGGGAGCCCCTTTGGGCCCCATCCCCAAACCCTAGGCTCTACTTAGGAGTCACAGTCTCACCCACTACTCAAAAAGCAAAGCTTCCTTGCCCCAAAGGGGGAGCGCCCCTTCGCAGTCTAAAAGGTGATGCCTAGAAGTCCCCCGAAAAGCGTGGCCTTGTTGGAGAAAGTGTGTCACCGTGAGGGCAGGCTTTGAGGTCTCCTATGCTCAAGCTATGCCCAGTGTAGACGCAGAACTCTCAGCTCCTGCTCCAGCACCATGTCTGCCTGCATGCTGCCATGCCTCCCACCATGACGATAATGGGCTAAGCCTCTGAAGCTGTAAGCCAGCCCCAATTAAATGCTTTCCTTCCTAAGAGCTGCCGTGGTCATGGTGTCTCTTCACAGCAGTAGAACCCTGAGACACCCCTGTTCCCCAATGGGGAAGAGCTGCCAACCTCTACCCAGTGGAGGCTCTGCCAGCAATGGCAAGAAAGTCCTCAGGTCCTGCCCCTCCACCCTTGGGGACTCCCGCCCCTGGGCAGGGAGGAAGGCAGGAAGGGCATTCACAGACAAGAAGGGCCCATGGTACAGCCAATAATAAACTCTTCTATGACCTTCTGCGTGCTGGACACTGAGCGGACTGTAGGGAACCGTGACAAACACACCCCGACTTTGACCTTGGGGACCAGGGTCAAGCTGGGAGAAGCAGTAAGAAACCAGACAGGCAAGGGGTGGGGCAGATTCTGCAGCTTCCCAGCTCACCTAAGAGTGGCAGCCACCCAAGCCCACGGGTCATCTCTGTATCGCTGACTCACCCCCCAGAAGCACTCCCACATCCTCCAGGTTCTTTGATAGGGGAGGGAAGGCAGAAGGGAGGAGCTAGGGCCTGGGAGGGGGGGTGGCGGGGGAGGTTGGCACACTGGGCCAGTTCCAAGCTGGTCTAAACTGGACCCTTGAGGCTCCTGGAGCAGAGCATTGCATGCCACAGTCTCTGAGGGTGTACGGAGACTGCCCAGCATGCCTCACGATACCCTGACAGCTGTGCTGTCAGACAGAGCTGCCATGCCCTCTGGCTCCCCAGTCTCACCTCAAACCCTTGCTTTCTCAGACAGCTGCAGTCCCAGAGCCTGACTGGGCAGCTGCCAGGTCCGTTTGTCCCAAATCACCTTCTTCAGAGAGACCCTGGGCACTCCCACCCCATTCTCCCCCCCACCCCCCCTCCGAGCAGGCTTGGCTCAGGCAGGAAAAGCCCATTCTCCCTGCGCTATTAAACACAGCTCTTCAAAGACACATCTCACATTGAGTTAAACCTTTTCGTGAAGCCTTTGGTGGTTTCCATAAATACCATAGATGAATAGGCCGGAGCCCATGAAAGCCCTTATTTACTGCAAGATGAAGGGCCCGGAGAAGCAGAGGAGGGAGCCTGGAGCATGGCCATGGGGCAGGTCAGCTGAGGAGGACATCTCAGCTCAGGGCTAAGGTTGGGGGTGTCAGGGGATTTTGTGAGAAGGGCTCTGGGTGAAGACTGTGTCTGCCCCTCGCTCCCCCAGAGAAGCTGGCCTCTGCCACTTCCCTACAAAACAAACAAAGGCCTTTCTTTCATTAGACACTTTAGGGGGCTCCAGGATGCAGGCTGTGTGATGTGCCGCACGGTGGGTCCTAGGACAGCTGGGTACGCTTGCAGAATAGTGTGAGAGTCATGGAAGCCTTGTTGGATGTCACTAGACCTGGCTGGTGACAGGGCGTGCACAGGAACATATGCCCGAGGAACACCCAGGCATCACTGCCAAGCCCTGACAGGAGCTACAGGTGAGTGGAAACGTCTTGCTGCCAACAGGAACCCAGGTTGTCTGCAACAGACAGGGAGAAGAATCTGCTACACACAGGGGCAGGAGGGAGCCTGCCATTGACACTTAACAGTTTGTTTAGGTGTGTAAAATTAATTAATTTTAGTTTCACACATCTCAAGTGGCTCCAAACGATGCTCATTCTGGAACATTCTAAATGTCTCATTGAATGTTGTTTTTTTTTTTTTTTTTCCTCTTATAGTGATTAGTACTCAAGGGTGGGGTTAAGATTTTAAAACGTATAATCTCTCATTAAGACTGAAGCTATCTGTGTCCCCTGACGGTCATCCCAGAGACCAGAGCCTTGGCTCTTGTAAAAATCTCTCCTGGAACATGGCTGGACATGGGCTACTCCTGTTGCTAGGAGCCTTCCTTCCTACACTCCCCCTTTTCTGTACACGGCTCTGCCTGGCAGCAGCCCAAAGCACCCAAGAAGGGCTACAAGAGGGAGAGAGGCCTCTCTGCGTCGCTGCAAACCTTTGTCTTGTTTTCCCTAAGCCTCCAAAGCCGCCTCTGCTCTACCATGAGTCTCCCTCTTTCCTGCAATAGGAACCCACACAGCATCTCAACTTTGGACTAGATCATTGAGGTACTCTGCCTCCCGACCCTATCCTAACTCAAAGCCCAGTGAGTTGCAAACATCTACCCTTGTATGTGAACTGTGCTCTATCTGCCTTCTGGGACAGTGGCTGCCCCAACCCAGCCCACAGAAACTCTGTGTGAGTCTGGGACACTACCCACTGGCACATCCGCCTACTCAGTGGACTTCATGCTCAGTGGACTTCACGGACTCTCTTTCCACCCTACCCTAGGAGGCTGGCTGCTTTGGAGGAAAGAAAGCAATCCTTGCCCCATTCGATGTGTCCCCAGGACACGCCCCTTCCCCACCCCAGCCATGGACAATGCTTAGTGTCCCTCGTTCCAGGTTCGTGAGCATATACGATGTTTACCAGCTTCTCTCTCAAAGCCAAGTACTGGGTGGCAGGATAAGCTTGCAGGGTCCTGAGACCACAGAGCAATGCAGTCCAGGGCAAACGCGGATGGAGCTTTCCTCCTCCCCAAGCATCCTGCATCCCTGGGAGCTGCGGTTATGTGACACCACGTTCAAAAGGCACCAGCAGGATGCTCTCCATGAGGGTAGACAGTGTCATTTCCTGCCCCACGAGTGGATGGTTCAGGGAGCTGTCAGCTTCGGGAAAGCAGGAGGCTCTGGGGACAGGGAGCTTCTTTAGCATACATGGAGATCATGGCCCCGGCTAGGGGGACAGTAGGACAAGGCTCCCTGAGACTGGGCAGTCACTGTCATGATAAATGCTGCCCCCCATAGTCTTGAAGAGCTGGTCACCAGCTGCTGGCACTGGTTACGGAACCTCTGGGAAATGGAACCTTGCTGGAGGAAACACATCACTGGGGGTGGGCTTTGAGTGTTCGTAGTCTTGCCCCACTTCCTGTCCACATTTGACGATGCCAGCCGCCATCTTTCATACCGCTGCTGCTGTGTCTGTGGCTTGATGCTGTAATCCCGCCTCCCTAAGCCCCCCCCCCCCCCGCCCATGATGGAATTAACTAGAAGAGTAAGCCAAAACAAAACTCTTCTCTAAGTTGCCATGGTTGCGGTGTTCTGTCACAGCAGCAGAGCAACTAATACAGTGCCCCAGGTGAAAAGAGACGCCGGGTCCCTACAGTGAAGGCTGAGCCCTGCTCATCAGGCATGGAGGAAGCTGGAGGTGTAAGCGATTAAACTACTGGAAGGAGCAGGAAATAGGAGGAACAACTCTGCTGGGGGTGGATGGACCCCCTTCCCCCACGGACTCCTGCTCTGAAAAAAACTGTGGCTTTCAAGGAGGTGGTCCCTACGTTCTCATCCAGGTCTGATGGTCTTCTGGGGCATGGAAGAAATTGCTGGCTTCCTAGGCCATTGAGAGCCTCCAAGAGCATCCTTGAGAAAGCCTTCTAGGACAACAACTTACTCTTAATCCCACTAGCCGCTGATAATGTATTCCGAGCTCACCATGCCAGACTCTTTGGTAGATACCTGGTGAGGCCCAAGCTCAAGAACAGAGTGACACTTCTCAATGGACAGCTGTTACAGAGTCACCACCAGGGTCAGTCTGAGAGAAGCCGGTACCCAGTGTGCCTCAGGAGGCTGTGCAGTGCCTATGTACCTATCCCAGGAAACACGGCATTTTGATACATGCATATGTTGTATCATGCTTCAACAAGGCTAGACATATCTCCTGTTAGTGTGCATGTGTGGTGTATGCTGGCATGTGTGTGTGTGTGTGTGTGTGAAGGGGTGAGGTTAACATTGGGTCTTACCCCATGTGCACCCCCACCCCCTTATCTCAGTAGGTACAGCGGAGTCTCTCACTGACCTGAAGGCCACTGATTTGGCTTGCCTGGCTTCCAGTGAGCTCCTGAGAGCTCCAACCTCTGCCCCTCACCCCCACGCCCTGCAATTACAGGTGCACAGCCCTTACCCAATTTATAAAATATTACTTTATTTATGTACATGGGAGCAGGTACGGCTACCCAAAAAGGGTGTCAGAACCCACGAAGCTGGAGTCACAGGTGTTTCTGGGCTGCCCAGCTTGTTAAAGAAGTGCTTGTTCCAAACCCCAGTCCTCGAGGTGGTGCAGCTTGTGTGCTTAACCACTGAGGCATCTCCTGATCCGCACCCAGCTTTTGGCCCAGGTCGGGGAGCTGACCTGTGCTCCTTGCACTGTGGTAGCAGCACTTCAGTGGCTCAGCCTTGCCCCCACCCCCTGGTTAGACATCTTGCTCTTTCTTCTACGACGGCCACGGTCTAGGTACCACTTTCCAACATCTTCCTGGCTCTACAGAAAGAAGCTTCGATACTGGCCCTAATAATGTGTCTATGCCTGGTGAGCTCCATCCACCAATGTCTACGCTTGAACAATTAATCAATTAATTATACAGGACCTCAGACTAAAGGGATGCCATCCCCAAGTCAGGAAACAACAGACATCAGAAACCTAATGCCACAGGCACTGGCAGGACCACACAGAAAGAGTGTACAGGAGCCCTGCCATGCTGTCACAGGGCAGGCAGCCAAAGCCAAGTCCCAGAGACATAAGGCAGAAGGCCCCTCCCTGACTGTGCAGAATTCCGCGGCCCTTTTGATTCCCGGAGTGATGAGGAGAAGGTTTGGCCACACCACATCCTCCACCCCGGAGGACGTCAGACAGATGAGGGGCCAGCCCTCCAATCATCATGGCACAGGACGGAAGGTGTATGCCCTGGGCAAACACCGCCCCAGGTCCAGAGCCCAGGCACAATCCTCTGTGTTCTGTCAGTCAATTTCAAGAACGAGACGAAAAGGTGGCTGAGAGTAGGGGTGGTTCAACTTTAAGGTACATTTTTAATTAAAAGAAAAAGATCAGAGCCGTGATGCGGCATCATAAAGCAGATAATTTTACAGCTGGATGGTCTCCCTCTGATGTACTTGAAAACCATTTTCAAGCGACATAAAGTTTAACATACCGGTACATCTGCCTACCCGCTAGAATCTACATGGAATTTAAAATTTAATTATATTAAAGCTTTGCTACAGTGTGCGTCGCAAGCACACTAACCAAGTGGAACGTCAGTAGAATCTCCACAGATAGCTTTGTTTTGTTGTGTTGTGGGGGTTCCCCCCTTTTCTGCTGGAATTCAGTTTCAGGGAGCCCAGTGTTGAGCTTGCACAGACAGTTGTTGAAGCTGTCCGAGATGTTTACTGCAGATACAACAAACCGCCGAGGGCCAGTTGCTTCTTCTCCCGGGTGCTGCGTAGCGGCCTAGCCTCCCTCCCTTCTTGGGTACTAACACAGAAACACAGCCATAGAAGGAAGGTCTCAGAAAGCCAGAAATGCACCCTGTGCATTTGGGCAAGGGTGAGAAGCCTGGGCAGGGGGCTCACGGAGAGAGCTGATCCACTGTTAAGTTTATGTCTGTGTCAAAGGGCTCCTTCCTCATTGGGGAACCTTTTCCTGGTAACCTATTAGTTACAGATGCTTTCCTATGGTTAAAGTGCAGTCCTGGCTCAGGGGTAATTCAATGGAGAGCGCTGGCCCAGTGATTTATAAGGACCTGTGTTTCCTCCCCAGCACTAGAAGAGGAAGGTAGGAAGGAAGGAAGGAAGGAAGGAAGGAGGGAAGGAGAGAAAAAGAAAGAAAGGGATAAAAAGAAAGAGGGGAAAGGAAAATCAGAGAATGAGAAAATGAGAGAAAAAGAGACGGGGGAGGCAGCTGAGGAGGGAGGGAAGTTGGTTACTAGCTTCTATAGAAAACTTCCCTGCAAACCCAGATCCGCATCAGAGATGTACAAGCTGGGATCTGGACCAGGTGGGCTTGACTCCAATCCTGGCCCTGCCACTGAGAGAGAGAGAGAGAGAGAGAGAGAGAGAGAGAGAGAGAGAGAGAGAGAGAGAGAGAGGAGAGAGAGAGAGAGAGAGTACATGTGTGTGTCGTGCACATTTGCACATTCGTGTGTGTGGTACTGACATCAGGTGTCTTCCCTAATCACTCCCCGCCTTATCTTTTAGGACACCTCCCTGAACCTGGAACTCACCAGTTCTGCTAGACTCTTTGGCCAGCAAGTCTCAGGAATCCTGCTCGGCTCCTCAGGACTGCGGTTTAAGGGTCTGTACTACCATGCTTGGCTTTTTATGCGAGTGTGAATATTTGAACCCGGGACCTCGCGCTTGTATGTTAAGTACCTTTATCAACGAAGTTATCTCCCTAGATCCTGGCTGCCCATTTTTAAACACAATTTTTTTAAAAAGCATACAGCATGTATATTTTAGAAATGCAGACATAAAATTGGTGACGGAGACATACCACTGTGGACTGTGCTGGTGAAGAACTGGAATGTGACGGCACTCTCCCATTTTCTGTTATTCATTTCTGTACAGTGTGAACCCTCCAAAATCCACATAAATTCTTTTTTATAATAATTATTAACTATAAAAATGCACATTTAAATTGTGATTTGTTTCTTTCCAGTCATCATATTTAATTTCTGGATTTTAAATTAATATTAAAGGAGTTAAATTAATATTTAAGGTTTTTTTTTTATGTTTGGGAGTCAAGGACATGGGCCTAAATCTATCTGTTATGAAAAGCAAGACTGAATCCCACTGATGAATCACAGAGGGACTCCTGTCCAGAGCTGCTCAGCATATGGGGGCACTGAGCCAAGAAGGAGGTGTGGAGGAGTCAGACCGACCGAGCACAGGCAGGTGGAAGCTCCATTGTATGGCTCTGAGATGCAGGTTTGACATACAAGGGGATGGATGAGGCTGCAGCTCAGAGACAATCAAGGCTAGAACTGGGACTCTGTGGTCCTCGGTACACAGACCTGCATCAGGAGAAGAGCCTGGAAGGGGTAGCCCGGAAGTTAGGAAAGCAACCCTGAAGGAGCCACGGGCGCCTCTGCCTTAAGAGGTCAGGACAATAGGATGACAAGAGTGGTGGCCACAACTGCTGTGAAAGGAAGAGGTGACCACCATGCCAAAGCAAATGGTTGGCAATACACTGAGGACAAGGACATGCCTTTGATTTGGCGGCCTAAGCATCATGTCTAGGGGTAGGGGCATGCTGACCCACTGGGGTTACAGAAGAGGCTGTGGCAGCTCTTAGGAAGGCTTCGGTTTGCTCTTTAATAGGCTGCACCAGAGACTGCTCTATGCTGATAGGAACGACCCAGTAGAGGGCGGGGAAACCCTCTGCTGCACAGCGAGGGGATATTTGGAATACCCCAAGCAGATGGTGAAAATGAGATCCAACACACAAGGAAGGGGAAATGTGTCCAGGGTCTAATCAGGCTCCCAGCTGACCCGAAGCAAATTGTGCCCTGCAGGTCAACCAGGCAAGGGGTGGAGGTGCTGCTGTGGGCATGCAGAGGGTCCCTTGTGATCTGCTTTGTCCTCTCTTGGAAATAACAGGCATCTCCAACCATGCCAGGTAGCTGGAACTTGAAGCTCCAAGGACCCAGAATGGGATTTAGACAGGTGGAGCTTTTCGCCGGTGAGCACCACTGGGGTGTCTAGGGCACAGCGTCCACAAGAAGCAGCATAGGCTGAGTTGCTCCCGGACCAGCAAGGAAGCTGGGTGTGGGGGTGCACGCTCGTAATGCCAGCATGAGAAGGATAAGGCAGGAGGATCGTGAGTTCATGAGCCCCGGCTTCACAGTGAGATTCTGCCTCCGGAACCGGGAGCGACTCCAGGGATGTGTAAAGCTATAGTGAGAGGGAACATTCCTCACTGTGACAGAACCCAAGACATGGAACTCAAAGGTGCAAGGCAGGCTTCAGGGAGCAAAGATGACAGTGGGTGACAGTGGTCTAGGAATAAAGATGAGGCACCGGGATCACCCCACGCTGCCTCCAGGGGCAGCTGAACCCAGACCGTGAGAGCAGAAATGGCTCCCACTGAGCAGTCTGCTGGGAAGCCACAGAGCTTTCCAAGGGGCCTGGTCCTCTAGCTCGCTCACCTCACACCTCCTTCACACCCTGGGAGGCACGGGGAGCTCTGCCATCAGCCATGGGCTGTATCTCCTCTCTTTTGAAGGCCGTCCTCCCATGTCCTGACTTCTGTGGGTATTCCAAATGAGACATACACGTCTAAATATTCAAGGGTGACATCCACAAACAAGAGAGAAACATACGATGTTTGTCTTTCTGGGTCTGGGCTCCCCCATCTTAGGATAATTATTTCCAGCTCCATCCGTTTACCTTTGCATTTTGTAATCTCGTTTTTCATAACAGCCAAATAATATTCCGCTGTGTAAATGGACCACACTTTCAATATACAGCCGCCAGTTGATGGACACCCAGGCTGTCTCCATTTCCTGATTATTGTGAATAAGAACAGCAATGAACGTGGATGAGCAAGCATCTGTGTAGTGAGACGTAAAGTCCTGTGGGCACACGCTCAGGAGTCGGGTAGCTGGACCATGCGGCGGAGCCATTTCTAGCACTTTGAAGAGTCTCCGCACTGATTTCTGTAGTGACCGCACTATTTGTGTGTATGTGTGTGTGTGTGTGTGTGTGTGTGTGTGTGTGTGTGTGTTGCAGTTTATTTGCTTTGGGATTACAACCTACACTCTACTCCCAGGCTGGACTAAACTTCCTTAAGTAGCCCAAGATGGCCCCACATTCAGCAGTGTTGCCTCTGCCTCTTGTGTGCCAGGATTACAAGTGTGTATGTGCCACCATTCCAGACTAAGAAAGTTTTCTAAGATTTAGATGCAGACAGTACTGGGTAGTAATTCCTTCTAATTCCCAGTGATTCCTACGAGGAACAGCAGTGCCTCTTGGAGAACAAAAATTAATGTGAGCTCCCTTTGGCAAACTGAGAGAAGACAGACTCACCAAGCTGCCCTGTAGGCAGCTGCTGCGTGTCAAGGAGTGTGGGGAGTGGTTTTGTGGTAATTATGGCGCTGTGATAACTTTGATGAAATGGACAATTCCTAAAAAGACAACAAGTGTAAAGCTCATGCAGAACATACAGGCCACTAAACAAACTTTTGTTTAAATTAAATGTGTAGTGAAAAACTTGCCAGCGCAGGGATCTGGTATTTGCTCGTGAATACTACCAAACATTTATAGAGGAAATAAGACTGATTCAGCACAGACTCTCCAGAGTATGGAAGACAGAATGTTTCCCACTGGTTTTATGAATGTAGCATTACTCTAATACTAAAACCAGGCAATGACAATATAAAGGAAAAGAACTTATTGGCCAATATTTCCTCAAACATGTATGCCAAAAATCTTTCTCAAAATAGAAGCATGCCAAATCCAGTTATAAATAAGACAAGAATGTTTCATACTCAAGTTAAGATTGATTTCATATTCCAAAACTAATTAAGGTAATTAATACGCTATTGACAGATTAAAGGGAGAAAATAATATGAGCATCTCAGTGCGTGACAGCATCCAGCTTCCGCCTATTGTGGAAACCTCAGAGTCCAACACGGGTCTGTAATGAGCCAACAGCTCTGTTTCCAGGGTGCAATAAAGTCCCACAGCTAGGCACTGCCACTAGGCACTGCGCTTTCACTGGGAGAACTTGGATAAAGGAGAGAAAGCCTCTTTTGTACTACTGTTTTTTTTTACCTCTTGCGGGCCAGAAATTATATAAAAATTAAAAGTTAACCCAACACACCCCCCCAAAATATCCTTGGCAAGTTATAAATAGAATGGAAAATTCCTCAGTCCAACAAGAGGTATTTATGAAAAACCTAGAGTTCGTTCCCTGGCATGGTGGCACACACCTTAAATCCCAGCACTTGGGCAGCAGAGGGGTGAGCGGAGGAGGGTGTAGAAAGGAAGTGAGGCAGTGCAGCCACTTGTGGGGATGTAAAACATTAGGCTCCTAGGAAAGCAGCCTGTAGCCTTGGAAAGCGAAACACAGACAAGGCATGCCACTTCTGGGCAGGTGCCCAGAAGAAACAAAAGTCCACACACACACACACACACCCAAAAAAGCTAAACACTATGTTCATACACATTTTGTTATAATAGTTTTTTAAAACCCACTGGCACACGCGTGCATCAGCAGGTGGGTAGATAAGAAACAACGTGAGATGGGACACTACATGGCTGTTAAAAGCTGTGAATTTTAACACATGCAAGAATTCGGATGAATCTTAAACAGTCATGTAAGCAGAGGGGGTCAAGGTTAAAAGAACAAACTACTTGACAGCATTTAGAGAAAAAAGGCTTAAAGAATACAAACTCGTCAGCAGTGACCCAAAACAAATGGCTGTTTAGAGCTGAGAGGGGGCGAGATGGACGGGTTATGGGAGAGCACACACCCGTGACCTTGTGTTATTCCAGGCACGGTGACGCCTACCTACATCATGGCTGTGCGTTTATGTCAAAGTCATCACGTTGCATATGTTAAGTGTTGGACAGCTTATAGTCAGTCAGAAGTCACACCACAGCCAAACTGTTAATAAACAAGCTTGTTGACCAAGCTCTGTCGCTACCCTAATTTTAGAAATATAGAAAGCGACATAAATTCAGAGTCCAAGCTTCCCGACACGGTGTTGATATCCTGAGGTGAGAGAGGGCTTTAGGCACAAGGCTCGGCACCCTCCTGGCTGTGCTCAGTCCTCTGCGTGGTGACTGCACATTCTCCATGGGGACAGTACTTCACAGTGACTTACACAGTCCCTGCGTGGTACTCTTGGCATGACTGAGGACAGAGATCTTCAAGTGAGCCTGGCCCTAGAGAGACAGCAGACCCGGAAGAGAAGGAGCAGGCCGAGCTGGGCCGAGCTAGGCCAAGCTGAGCCAAGCTGAGCCGAGCTGGGCTGAGCTGGGCCAAGCTGAGCCGAGCCGGGCCAAGCCAAGCTGCTCCTCGTGGCCGTCCTCGGAGGGCTCAGGGTCTGCCCCAACCCCAACCTGTACTAAGAACCCAGTGAACAGCACCCAGGCATTCTAGCATCCACCTAGACCTAAATCCACAGCAAGCCTTGACCCATTCTATCTCCGAGAGCCCAGGCAAATGAACTGCGTTTCCTTCATGACTAACTTTCTATTTTATAGAGTCCTTGTAAAATTTTAAAAATAAAATGGGGTCCAGATGCCTCACCCCGAGTAAAAAAGTCTGCTGTGATCTGCCTTTGTTCACCTGCCTTGCTCTGCCTACCCTGTTTCACTACTCCAGGCTGCCTCTGTTGCTACCTCAGGGCCTTTGTACCCACTCTCGGGGTCATCTCAGATGTGTTACTGTGTAGTTTGCCTCAGGTCCTAGCTAAATAAGCTCCAGCAGTGAGTGAGGTCATCTCTAACCACCTGTGTTGGGGAGACGCCTAGACTTCTGGTCTGGTTATCCAGAATTCACAGACCCATGCTGTACTGGCAGTTGTTTCAGCCATCCATCACAGCATGGCTTGTGGACGAGTCTGAGGAAACAAAGCCTCATCCACCAGGGGAGTACCTCAGAGATCAGACATGAGGTATTGTACATCGTTGGGGGAGGGGCCTGTGGGGGAGGGGCACCAACCTCCTCTTCTCACCACACACCAGAACAGCAGGCGCTAAGAAGGAAAAGGGTGAAACAACTGTTTGCACATGCGCAAAGACCACTCTGGTGCCATGTGAAGATTTTGTGCCAGAAGAGTGAGGTACACATCAGCCATGGCTCACGACACTGGACAGGGGGCAACTTTGCAAGCAGGCCTTCCCAAAGACAGGCTTAAGGTCTTTCTGGAAACCACTGCTAGGTCTGACAAGGCGAAATCTTGGCTTCGTGCCACCCCCTGACTAAGCAAAGTCCCCTGTGTGTGCCCTGCCCAGCCTTGACCACACAGGACAGGTGGAGCTGCTGCCTTGCTTCTGCAATGAGGTGAGGTTGCATAGTTAGTCGCTGACTGATGAGAGACCAACAAGCAGGGTCTTCAGCGAAAGGGCAGCCTGGGGAGACGGCTCAGTCACTGAGGTGGGTGTTTTCTAAGCATAAGATCAGACCCCAGCACCCATGCCGGAAGCGTGGTGGGCTGCAGCCTTAATCCTAGCAAACTCAAGGAGCTGGGGAGCAAGAGGCAGACCCCAGGGGTTTCCCGTCCAGCCAATGGAGGAGAGCTGGTGAGCTTCAAGTTGGGCGAGAGACTGTCTCAGAACATAAGGTGGAAAGCAAGGAAGAAAGACGTCTGTCACCTTCATGCACGCGTGTACACAAACACAGGCGCGTGTGCATACATAATGCTACGTGCACATACGAATGCACACACAAGGCTAGCGAAGTGTCTGGCACACGCTGAACACCAGGACCTGGCGGGCCCGTTCTGATCAATCACTTGACTTCCTGAGACCCCAGGAGACACCCACAGCCCTAAGTGAAGGAGTGTGGTACAGAGGCAGCCTAGGACGTGGCCACAGTCAGCAGCCCCAGGAACGGGGAAAGGCAAGTTCAGGGCCTGTACAGTGTAGACCTCCCCGGGGTCACTCCATGGCAGCCAGCTGAGATTTCTCTCTCCTCAGATCCCCCACTGCCCTTGGAAGGAGCAACGAGAGACGGGGGTGCTGGCAGACTGAAGCAGGGACTTCAAGCCCAGTGCTGTGTGTGAAACACTGGTTAGGGCTTCAGCTCGTAGAAGCAGCAAAATTGTGAGGCCTCTCCCAGGTCTGAGGGGCATGCAGTTGGTTTAAAACAGGAGATAGGGCGGTGATCGATACAAATATCTGTGTTTTTAATGGGAATCATTACTCAAAATATGTCACTGGCCAATCAATACAAAAGCTAAACCTCATCAATATTTAAATTTTTCCCATTGACATCTTATCATCCTAGCCAGGAAGGAGTTCAGCACATCGCAAAAATCCATTATTTAATCTTTTGAGTTTGCCGAGTTCAGAACTAAGCACCACTTGGTCAGTGGGTGTCAGTTGGCAGCTTGAACAGAGGCCAGAGCAGAGCCGATTCAGGAGGTGACAGGTGACAGAAGGACAACCCATGGAGAAGCCTGCACCATGGTCAGGCAGGCTAACACACCCTCGCAGTGTGATGTACTGGGGGGGGGGGGTGCTGTCTTGGAGGTGTAAGGCTTGGGGGAGGTAGCACCACTGTGACCCCTGACACATGATTACACATGACCTGGCTTCCACATGACCTGGCTTCCACATGACTGGCTTCAGGCCAGAGTTCAGATTCCTCCAGAGGTGTCTCAGGAGGCCTCTCAGGATCATTTCTTCCAGCCGCACACTATAGACCTTTTGGCCCTCCCGCCCCCACCCCCGCCCCCACCGCTGCCCCTACCCCCACCCCTACCTCCCAGGGTGGCTCTTGCCTCTTGGTTTTTATAATGTTCTTCCCTACTGGAAACAATCCCTCCGCCCTCCCCAGGCCTGGCTAATTCCTTCATCTCCTTGGAGCTCAGTTTCTGTTACTTTTCACTGGGTGGCATTTCCTTAGACATCTCTGGATGGGTGAGTGATCCCAGGCGGATATGGAGGGCAGGTTCTGCTCCGCTGTAACTTCCACTGGTCCCATCCTTCCACTCCTGCATTCCCACACCCCAGTGTGGTCCCTGGGACACAAGAGGGACACCAGATAGATGGATCCAGATCACAAGGTGTCCCCACAGCTGACTTGAAGAAGAGCAACTTGGGTGGGACAGTACTATCCTAGATGGCAGAGAATGCTCCCATAGGTGGTCTAATGTTGGGGGCAGAGGTGCCCCAGGCACCAGGGGGAGCTGGGGCAGAGAAGGTAAGGAACAGAGAAAGTCTCCACTTCCTAAAAACTGAATATTCCATTTGTAGACCAAAGCCAGGTTTGGAGTCCCCTGGGTGCTCAGACAGGAGGATAGAGGCGGGAGAGAAGCAGGGTATCACTAAGAGTGGATTTCAGGGAATTCAGAGCCCCTCCCATCTTCCTGACCCCACTGCTCTAGGCTCCAGCAGCAGTTATTTCATTAGAGTCCCAAAGCCTTGGATCTCTCAGAGTTCATCTCAAATTACACGCAACCCGGCGAGGGGGGCATTAAATCTTCGCCTAGAGCAATTTCATTCTTTCTCTATCTCCCTGAGTCCTGTCTTGCCAACACCAGGCTTCAGTGTGGAGATTCAGGAGGGAGACCTATGACCCGAAACTTTAGGAACATACATGCTGCTGGCAGAGCCTGAGAAATGGCTCAAAAATCCATTAGAGATGGCTCGGCGGGTGAAGGTGCTTGTTGCCAACCAAGTCTGACAACCTGTGTTTGATCGCCAATGTCCATATGGTGGGAGAAGAGCCCTGTCCCCACAACCACATGCAGATAATAAATAAACAAATAGTTTATAATCCATTAGGTGCTCCCACCTGCAGTATGAAGTACCGGCTGACACATCACCCTGACTGCAGAGTATAAATGTGGAAAGAAGTGTGTATTTGGTCCTGCCCTTCAGTGGCAAATAGAACATTCCAGAGACCTTGCCCCTAATGGCAGAGGGACTTTGTGCATAGCAGGAGGGTGCTGAGCGCAGGTTGGAGAATCACACACGAGAAAGGAAAGAGTCCAGCAAACAAAGGGAGAGGACCAACGGCCAGAACAGTGTGAAAAGAGGACAGCTAGGCGCCTGGAAGGCCACCTGGAGACAGGACAGTCACCATGAGGTGACGCATCATGCTCCAGGGCCTATTCCGTCTCTGAAAGGGGTATGCCTAGGCCTCCATTGCGTCTCAGTGGGCCGGCCATGTGCTTGGCATGTCTAAGGCCCTGGGTTCGCCCCACACATTCAATGATGCGCTCCTGTAGCTCAGAAGCAGTGGGGGTGACTGGGGCTGACATTCCTGTGGCTCAGACCTCAATTCATGCCTCTGGGCTCAGGCCACACAGGCCATCCCCTCGACCCCAGTTTTCCCAAGACACAGACACAAGCACATTGGCCTCTTCCCTGCAAGGTCTCTGTTCTTCATGCCACCAAAGGGGCCCAGCTATGTGTGCAAAGCGAGATAGGCGAGGGAGCACTCAGGACTCCAGAGGTCCTGGGAAGCACAGTGGGCTCTCCAAACATGCTGGGGGTCCACAGGATGCACTTCTTAGAAGGGAATGGGGGAAATTCACAGGGCGCTGACAGTCACAGGGTGTTGCAGAGGCTGTGCTGGGTTCATAGACAACATCTGAACATGCAGGCATATGCGCCCATATGACATTGTGACACGGTGATGTCATCCACAAAATTAACACTCAGAAAACAGTGTGATCCAGATAACACACACACACGCTGAAAGAAATATAATACTGTTTTAAGTAAATTACTGACCTTTGGTGGTGGTGGTGGTTGGGCAGCCTTCAGAGCTATCTGGCTACATGTGATCACACGGGGCCCATGGTCTTCAGATTACATGGGGTGGGCAGAATGTCCCCTGGGTTAAAGGCACTCTGGTCAGACCTGCCCGGTCGCAGGCTGGATTTGGTTCTGAAGGTAGAAGGAAGCGCCACAGAGCCACCGCAGTGCCCAGCAGAAGAGGGGAACAGTGCCCAAGCAGGGTCAGGGGCAGCCAGGCCTCCCCTTCAGCACCAGGGAAGCAAGCATCAGGTCAGAGCCAAGCAGGTCTGGGGGCTGCCTAGCCTTTCAGCATCATGCTCTCAGTCATGCTCAGAAACCAAAGCCCTTTCTGCAGGGAGACCCAGGAAGCTTCCAGTAGCTCTGCCCCAGATGGAGCCCCGACAGCCACTGTGTACAGACCGGAAGTAGCAATGATGGAGCCCCTGCGCCCAGAAGATCCACAGTGTTCCCAGAAATGGCCTTCCAGAGTGTCCCTGCCCTGCTGGCTGGTCCCCTCAAGCTCCCTCCCCAGGAAAGCCCCCAAGAAGCCATGTGAGTGGCTAAGATGTCACCAGAGCCCCCACTGAGAGGTGGTACCAGAGAGGGACCTTCCCCCCGCGCCCCCCCCGCCCCCGCAAGTCATTCATGGAGCGTCAGCACCAGCAACCAAGTGCAAGGGGCCTCCCCAGGAGCCCCTGGAACCCTGACTGTGTACCCCTCTCCAGCAGGTGGAACACAAGAACACGGGCCCACACGAGTTTCCGCACCCTCACAGCCACATGGATTAACAGTCAATTATCGTGGGCCTTGGGCTGAGTGTGCTTGCCCGTGACCCTGAGAGCTTCCTACTTCTCTCATCACAGGCCTCTTCTGTGAGAGAACACCTGATTGCTCTCTAGCAACCACAACATGCCGTTGACTATAACAGCTAAGAGGCCCGTGCTTAATTTACCCCCTGTTTGTTCTGCCACCCCCCCCCCACGGCATATCAGGAACCTCGGCTTATCTTTGACCCTGGGTTCCCGTCAGGAGGCCCTGTAAGATCTTTACGCGCATTTCCTCATTTCACGTCATTGTGTACATTTACGGTGCCTGAGCGTCGTCCACACGGCTTTATACTGCACAGTGAGCACACACTAGCCCAGCCCCAGCCTCTGCTCCTTTGACCCCCTCCTCCTGCCAGTCCCCTTTGTCCCTCTAGGCACTTTTTACTCTACTTGTATGTCATGTATACGCACAGGGTCCTCCTGCGTCTGTAAGATCTAGGCGCCACAAATGAGGGAGGACGCGTTTGTCTTTCTGAGGCTGCCTTTGCCTATTCACTTCCTAGGTCACCTCTAGTCGCTCCCATTTTCATAACTCCATCCCTCTTCATGACTGAAAACGCTTCCGTGAGTGTACGCCATGCCACGTTTTTCTTTATCCCGTACCCTGTTGTCAGACACCGTAATGTAGCAAACACTGCTCACTGCTCACTAAGCACTGACGGGCAGGTCCCCTGTGGCGTACTGACATGGAGAGCTGTGGGTCAGGGCACAGCGGTGGTGTAGCTGGGTAGTGTGACAGATCTGCTCGTCGGATGTCCTAAGGAGGTGCCTCCATAGCGGCCAGACTAACGGATATTCTCCTGCCTCTTCTTACACACTGAGCCCACATTCCTTTCCACTTAAGCACAGTCTTGGGACTACGCCAAGAGGTCTCAGCAGCAAAGAGAGACGGCGGCATCTTTGCTTCCCAGTCTAGGCAATTTCCCAGGCTCTGTGCTTGCCTCTTCTCTCAGGAGAGTTTTCTCCCTTTGACTGTGGGCACGAGGCCCGTGGGAGGCAGCGGGATGCCTCAGCCTCCTATGCACAGAGTTGCTGGCTTTCCTTGACGGCCTAAGGTGAGCATGGGCAGACAGACCCCAGCTTCAGCCAGCTCTCCTGGAATCACTTTCCTTAAAGGACAATTTCATAAAATATGTAATATTATGTCTCATATATTAATCAAAATTGTGGCTCTGAGATTTTTAACTCTCCCCAGAGAACCCTGGAGCGGGTGTTTTTGTTCCATAAATGGAAGTGGCTTAGGCTTTGCAGTTTGCCGTGGGGAGATGCTGAGATTCCCCCCTGTTACAATCCCTGCCTCCTGGTTCTCAGGCCTCCCCTTGAACATGAACAGAACAGAACGTATGCTTCGAGCATGACAGAATGCAAGCCTTGCTTCTGGCCAGCAGAGCTTTGCAAAGGTGACGGGACATTGCTTCTGTGACTATGGTCTGCAGGGTCTTACCTACAGGCCCCCTCCCCGATGGACGCAGAGAAGCACTCAGTGCTGGTCAATGCCCATAGGAGGAAGCCGGCTCCTACCAGGAATGGAATGCAGGCGGCTCAGTGGGTAAAGTGCTTACTGTGGAAGCTAAGTCTGAGCCCCAGAATCCTGGTTCTAGAGGGGAAGGCAGAGGGATTTATAATCCTCCCAATGGGGAGCCAGAGATGGGAGGATTCCTGGGGCTCACTGGCCACCCAACCTAGCCTTCTGGGAAAATGAGGTCATTGAGAGACCCTCTCACACAAAACCAAGGTGGACAGCACCCAAGGATCCACATCGGGTGTTGTTCTCTGGCCTCTACATGCACATGTGGATATACCTACACACACACACACACACACACACACACACACACACACACACACATACATGTACACACCTACACAGATGCAAACACAGAGGAATGGAGTCCTGCTGACAACTGAAAGAAACAATACAGCCTCAAGCGTAAGCTGACTTTCTTGGGGGCCCAGACTCCTCGGGATGCTGGTGCCCATGACCTAGCTTGACTGAGCCTGGACTCCTGACCCAGACACCAGGAAATGAGAAGTGAGAGTTATTTTCTACCCCCAAAGGTGTGATAATTATCCCTTACCACAGATCAATCGTTGTCAGAAGTCTGGGTTTTGATTGTCTTCTTCCACTCCTGTGGCCTTAGGCTAGTCACTAGCTATCTTTGGGCCTCTATTCCCTGCCCTGTAAACATGTGCATGTGTGAAAAGTACATGTGTGAGTGTGTGTGTGTGTGTGTGTGTGTGTGTCCACAGAGGCCAGAAGAGGGCATCAGGGTCCCCTGGCACTAGAGAGTTGGAGTTGCAGGCAGTTGTGAACTGCCTAGTATGAGTGCTGGGAACCAAACTTTGGTCCTGCAGAGTACTTTTAACCACTGAGTCACCTCTGCAGGCCTTTTTTTCTTCCTTATTTACGCATGGCATGCATGCATGCATGTGTGTGTGCTTGCGTCCATGTGTTCACGTGCATGCCAATGTGCAGGTGACATCCAGATGTGGCTATTAGGTGTCCTCAATCACCTTCCACCTTATTCTTTGAGGTGGGGTCTCTCGCGGAGCGCAAGGCTCACCCGTTGGTTTGACTGACAGGTTAGTTAGCTCTGTGGATGGCTGTCTCTGCTCTTCTCTGGAGCTAGGGTTATAGCAACCACCTGCCACAGTTGGCTTTCTACGTGACTTCTGGAGACCCAAACTCAGACCCTGTTGCTTTCACAGCAAGCACCTCACAACTGAGGAGTCTTATAACTCAAGCTGGCTTGGATCCTGCTATGTTGCTAAGGTAGCCTTGAGCTTTGATTCCCTGGGCCTCACTCAGCTTCTTGGTTGCCAGGGCAACAGGCATACTCCACCACACTGAAACTGCTTTAACATTAGTTTTTGAAGTTTTATAACTTCACCTCAGCAGTTAGTTTTCACTGTCTGTAGACTTTTGTAATGCGGAAGTAGGGACGCAGGGCATCAACGTAAGGAGCCTATTGACTAAATCTTTATCCTCACTGGGTTTTCAGGACAAAGGTGTTCCTTGGAACACTTCCTATTCCTTTGGTCCCTGACTGGCCCCATTTCTTTTGTGACAAATTGTACAGTAACCTGAAGTGGGCGTCCTGAGCCCACTCCACAGAGCTATGTGAGAATCTCGATGCTTTTATTCTCCTGTCTATACCCCGTGGAGAACAGAAGAGCTCCTTTCCTCAACATCCTTCTTCATGGGAGCTGTTCTGACAGACTAAGGTTGGAAGGGGGCAGGGCGACTGGTTCAGCATCTTTTCCCGGGGTGGGAGGGTGGGGGTGTTCCCTGAAGGCAGTGAGCCTGCGCGCTCAGTCACACCTCTACAGAGCATCACCACAGCAGTACTCACTAAGGACCCTGCTTAAGATAACTAAGGTCACACAGATGACTTTGTGTCAGACCACCCCTCAGCAGGTCCCCAGGTGAGGCAGGCTTTCAATCAGCCCTAGCTGTGGTAAGTCAGGTCCCTGCCCCCTCCCCAAAGGTACAAACACAGGAATGCCAGTTCTCCCACCGCGGGGCCCTTCAGAGCCCCTCACTTATGCTACACAGCAGCTGCCTGCTTCACCCTCTGATGGCCCCCTAGACAGATCCCAGAGTGGTTGGATCGCGGCAGCCTGATTCTTGGTTACAAATATTTCCCCTGCGCTTTGGGCTCAAGGGTTCATCCACGTTGATGCCCCAGAACCCACATTTCGTAGGAAGAATTGAAGATGGCCGCCTTGCTTGATTCTGCGGATTGCTTCGCCTAGGCCCCTGCTGGGTTTGGAAGACATCATCCGGGATGGGAGGTTGAGGCCCTCCTCATCCAAATTTCCCTTTTGTCTGAAGCTTTGGCTTCTATGAGCTTCCTCGGCTTCTGCATTGAACTAGTCTCAGCCTGAGACCCCAAGGGGACAGACAGGAAAGCAGGGTTCCCACAGCCTGGGGGAGTGGGGGAAGGGGGGAAGGGGGGAGCTCAGGATTAGTTTGGAGGGAGCTTGAGCCAATGGAGTCTTTTTTAATGAAAAGGATCAAGCGCTGGAAATCCTTCGAGGAAACAGAAGGCGTTTAATCCTTTAATTTCTGAAATTTGAACTGACATTAGGGGTCCTTTAAGAGCTCTGTCAAACTGGGCAACGGCTGAGCTTCAGAACCCAGGGGGCTTGTGAGCCAGGAGGGAAACTCAGAAGTTACTGGCTTAGCAAACCAGTCTTCTCATTCCACACAGTGCTCTGTAGCCATCAACTCTCTCCTTCCCACACACTGTGCTCCTTAGCATAAGCCTGGGCTCCTGGCACCTGCTCACCCAGGGCCAGCCACCAGGCTCTGATGTGGCTCCTTGCTCTGATGTTGGCTGATGAATAGCAAGCTCCCTGCAGGCTTCCTGCCCCTCCATCAAGGCCCCTGCTTTAGCCCCTGACACACCAGAGACTCTGTATCACCAAAAGGCATTCCCACTTGTGCTGCTCAGAGCATATTTGCACAAGCAAGTGCAACACTAGTTATTTGGCACCCACAGGTAGGACATTTATAATAGCAAAGAACTTCAAGTCATGCCTAGAAATACAGTGAGAAACAGCTCTGACTCCAAAGCCACCTCTGAAATCAACCTCAGGCAAAAAAAAAAAAAAAGGGGGGGGGGGGAGGGGGCTGTCATCCTGGCATTGTCCATCCCAGGAGTCCCTGGTCCTGTCCCTACCCTAAGTGACAGAATGTCCTCTACCTCCTGCAGAGGTGGTGGCATCCATCAGGAGAGATTAGAGTGTAGGAAGCTTTGAGGCTGGCACGCCCACATGAGTCAGCACACACTCGAGGCCTGAGGAGGATTGCTGCCTCTGTAAGAAAGCGCCCTGGCTGGCGATGCTGGCTGCTCATCCAAAGCCTCCCTAGGTCCCTAGAGGGCTGAGACACAGAAGAGTGAGCTTCTCTAGGAAAAAACGAAAGCCAGAAAGGGGGGCCTAGAGAGACGGCCCGATAGGGGAGAGAGAGAGAGCGTGTGCCATGCAAGCACAAGAAACTGAGCTTGAATTCCTCACAATCCACGTCAAACGCCTGGTCACGCGTGTGCCCATAACACCGGTGCTGTGGAAGGCAGGGGCAAGGTCTCTGGCGCCTGCTGGCCACCAGTGTAGCTCTAGGTTCAGTGAGAGACTCTGCCTCAAAGGAATAAAGTGACGCATCGGTACACCTGACCCCCTCCTCTGGCCTCCGCAAGCACATACACAGGCACTTGAACCCACAAATATGCAGATACATTATAATACCCATAATACTCCCCCAGCACACACACAGCAGTAAAGTTCAAAGGGCACTCTGCAAATTCACTGAGGGGATTTTGACCAGGGCTCCCCACCAAGGCCAGAGTGACTACAAGGCACAAGGGTGAACTCCGACAAAGCCAAGGGCCCAGGGGATATCCCACTGTCTGATCCTCTGCGTGGCCGGGGACTAGAAGCCTGGAGAGGTGGAATCTCCTGTATCAACGTCCCTCGTGTCAGAAGTTTGGCTGCAGGAATCCAGCACATCTTCCAGTCTGTTGCAGTTTTGAAGCATAAAACACATCACTAATGCGAGCGAATACCATTAAAGGTTAATTATGAACCTTGAAAAGGTTATTTTTGCATATCTCACCTCTTGGACAAAAGCCACCTTCTCATTACTATGTTAGAATAGAAATTAATCTGTAAAGCACTTAAAATGCCACAAGATCTTTCTTATAATGTTAATGTCATGAACGCATACGCCTGCACTGGCCTGGCCTGTCTGTGAGGCCTTCTTGCCCAAGTCTGTCTGTCCTCTCTTTGTAGTCCTGGATGCTCTGACTGGAAGCCACTTGTCCACAGCCCTTTAGTCTAAAGCTGGAGACCACCCTTCCCTTTCCCTGGAGCCATTTGTTCTCACCCCATCCCCTCCACTCAGCTGGCTCCTCCTTCTGGTCCTTATGTTTAAAGGGGCCACACAAGTATACCCACGGAAAGCCCATCCCAAGCCTACGAAGCCCTCAGCCAGCAGAGATCCTCAGCCCAGGAGCTGTTTTGGCTGACGCAGCCTCTGTCTATGGCTTCTGACAGAAAAGGACGATTCTGGGCTTAATAAAGTTAGACTGGGTTTCACTGAATAATTTATCGGCATGCATTGCACTTTAGCAAGTTGCTGCCTGTAGGCTTATGCTAAGCTCCCCTGGAGTGAGCCAGGAGCCTGGTGTGTAGTCAGGAGAGATAGCACAGGGCTCCCCAAGAAGGCTGCTGCTCCAACAGACCAAAGGGAGAAACATGAGGGAAAAGGGAATGTAGACCCAATATGGCAGCCCACAGAAGCCAGCCTCTGCCAGGGAGTGAGAGTCAGCTCATCCCTGCAGCTTCAGCACCACAGCCTAGAAAGGGAGACATGGGCCAATGGCGATGGTGTGACCATGCTCTCTGCCCCTTGTGTGTCAAGGTCCAGGGCCAACCAGAGGCTGAGCATGACATCACAGGCCTGCCTTCCTACCTCTCAGAAGACTGGCAGAGGACAGTGAGCTCACAGCCACACTGGGCAAGGCCTTTCTTAACACCATCCCCCAATAAAAAGTAACCAGAAACTGGCCTCCCGGGGTAAGGATGCTCACTCTTAAGTCAGATTGGAAGCTAGCTGTCAGCCAGGCTCCTGGTCAGTCTCCATCTTCCTTGTAAAGTAGGAGAACCTAAGTCCTCAGATGCTACAGAGAAAAAGTGGTGGCATGACCAAACTGTCCAAGGCGTCAATAAGGAACTAATCAAGAGATGGGTGCTATGGTTTCTATGAACCTTAAGGCACACACAGTCAGTCTACTTCCCTAGGGGACACATGGTCACTCGGTCAGTCTACTTCCTAGGGGATGCCTGGTCCAATATCCTAAAAAGAGAGTGGGTTTGCTCAGAGGCATACATGAGAGAAGAGAAAGGCACACCCCAGTAGCCAGCTCGGTGCAATAGTCCTGCAGGAAGTACACCTGCCTCTGCCTCCATGGCACCTGCACAGCCTCCCTCATGAGGAGCTCAGGCGAGGGCCATAAGATATGAACCCCAGCCTCCGGGCATGAGATGGCAGCAGGAACTTGCCTCCCAGCCTGTTTCCTTTTCTGCATGTGTCATTTGGTCTGCACTGCAGCCATGGGAGGTTAAGTGTTCACTTCACAGGGATGAGAGGAAGGAAACGTGGTGCTCAGAGGGATGAAGGGCCTTGCTCCTTGCTCATCTGTTGCCATGTGTTCAATACTCTCCGCACACAGCAGGCAGAGGCGAGGGGCACTCAGGCCTGTCTCCAAAGGCTTCCTTCTTGCTCAGGAATGCGCAAAGGTTTTATGCTTCCCAGTAAAAAAAGAAAAAAAAATCTCCAGAAAAGCCAGCCAGGTGGTGGTGCATACCATGCCTGTACCTGAGAGGCCGTAACAGGGGGATTGTGAGTTTTAGGTCGCCTGGGCTACATAGCAGGATCCTGGATAGAAGATAAGAGGAGAGAGGGGGCAGAAGAAGAAAAGAGAGAGGAAAAGGAAGAAGGGAAGAGAGGAAGGAAAAGGGGAAGGGAGGGGGAGGAGATAGGAGGCAGAAGGGGTACAGGGGGAGGGAGGATAGGGAAGGGGACGGAAAGAGGAGCTGAAATTGGGTGGGGACAGATAGGAAGTGAGGGGAGGGAGAGAGAATGGGGGGAAAGGGAAGAGGAGAGGAGGGAGGGAACACGGAGTGAGGAAGGCGGAGGGACTGGGGAATGGAAAGGCCATCCCTACAGTGTGACCCCCCCCCCCAAACTCATGTGTTAGATCACAGGGCAAAGGAAGGTTCAGGTGGACACAAAGACCACTAACCAGCTGGGCGTGGTGGGAGGCATGCCAACGTTCTCAGAGAAGGTCAGAGGAGAGTAGGTCAGAGATAGAGGGCAGTGTCCTCCATCTCCTCCCTCCCCAGCCAGCCCAGCCTTTCAGACTAAAGCACCTGCGTGGGGCGTCTGCCCTACATAGCAGCAAGGCAGCAAGTCTGAGCAGTGGTAAGCCTTTCTTGGTTATGGGAGAAAGTAAGAAAAAGTGCCACCACCAGGACAAAATGGAAGCCCCCCCCCCCCCCCACAAGGACCCTGGAGGCCATTTTCTACTGAGGAGAGCTAGTCCATGGCTGTCCTCCTGAGGTGAGGATACAGACCACCTTCCTTGGGACTTGCAAGAGTCCAGCCCAGCGTTGGAGGACGCTCATTCCTCTGCCAGGGAGGGAGCTTGTGGTGGCTGTGTGTGACTGTGAAGGGCCTCCCAGGCCGCTGATTAACTGTTACCAGAAGAGCACCCACTCTCCCCTGCAGCGGGCCTGAATAATTCATAGTCGGCATGTTTGAAGGAAGCCTTGCAAGGCAGGGAGCTGAACTGGGTCAGGTTGGCCCAGCCTGCTGGAGCAATTCAGCCACTAGGTCATTTTCAAACACAGGGGATAAGCAGTTGCAAGGATTAATTATTGGCTTCTCAACTCCTCCTGAAGCCTGCTGGCTATGGAAAAAGGCATCACAAATTGACGGCTCTTAATCTACCTCTGAAAAGTCCAGCCTTTCAGAAAAAGAAGGTTTTAAAGGGGGAACAGGGTAGAGACCCTAACCCGTCAGGGTAAAGGGATATGTGGCCCAGAAAAAAAGTGTCCTGCTCCTTGTTAGCTGCGCACCCCCAGCAGCTTCTGGAAGCCAGCGTGTGGCGGCATCAAGATTTCCTGAGCAAATTAAGCTATGACCCTGAGTCCAGGAGCGAGATCCAGGAAGGGACTGAATGAATCACTTGAAAGTCAGATGAATTGGAGGCAGAACTGCCCCAGGCTGTAGCTAGTTCATTTCCTCAAAGACCAGGGCTCCCTCTCCAACTCACCAGAGGCAGGAGTGGCAGAGGCCGAATCTACACAGAACCAAGAGGAAAGAAGCAGAATGGAGCCCACTCCATACCAGCCTGACCCCACTGATTGCCCAGGTTCTGTCTGGGAAAGGAAGGGTGAGGTCACCACAGCTGCCAAAGTCTAAGGACAGAAACACGATTCATCTGCCCATGTTTACCTAGCAACCCATCCAGTGATCTGGGTACCATAGAAACCACAGACTGCCTCTTTGTAGACCACCCAGGGGCTGCAAATGGGTTTCCACAGCAGCTGTGCGGTGGCTTCTGAGGCTGACTCCAAATCAGAGAAAGACAGTGTTGTCTGTCTTGGGCACTGGAGGATAAGGCATGTTTGCCATCCTAAATCCATCTAGTGTGTGTGTGTGTGTGTGTGTGTGTGTGTGTGTGTAGAGCGTAGAGTCCGGGGCCATAGGGGACTTTGAACACATGACCTGAGTCTATAACACAGCCACATTCAGTATGCATGCTAAGGCTGGGCTTCCTCCTCACATGACCAGGAACCATCTTCTTTTCCACCGTGCAAAAGAAGAAACTGAGGCACAATGCAGCAAACTTCCTGCTAATAAATGACATGATAGGGACCTCCACACCCCTTGACATAGGCGTTCCTGCGGACTCCCTGCTATGGAGTGGGGTGCCTCACTGTGGGTACCATGGGCACCTCTGAAGGGCTGCCCTGAGCACTTGTTGGGTGCTTGTGAGTAGTGAAGCCTTCACCAACCAGATGCCAGGAACATGCCCTCTCCCATCAGGATAACCCAAATGCCACCCCAGACATTGCCAAACACCCTGGCAGATGAAAGGAACCGCCCCTGGCTGAGAAGCATTGCATGAGGGAGTCCATCTGTGCTCCCTAAGCAGCACCAAGGCACAAGGACGACTGAGTCTTTTGAACCGTTATGGGTCGGGGTCCTAGTGTAGAGAGCTCTCTCGCCTCTGGGTCCTAGCATCTGGGACCCCCCTCACCCCTGGAGTCTGTATACACAATCAACAAATGGGTGTCATATCTGAGCTTCAAAAGCATCCTTCTGCTATGATGAGCCAGTCTTGGGGGTCAACCTTGCTTCTTTTTCAGGACCTGCCAGACTCTTGGCAGTCTAAACACAAAGAAGCCATCTGGCCAAAGCAGGCCTCCTCCCTAGTGCTCTTTGTGTGGTGCTTGGCTTGCGGCCCCTCTCCTAGCATCCCCTGAACCCTAGAACCTTATCACTGATGCCAAAGGCACCAATTACTCTGTTCCCTGTGGTCTAAGGATGAGAAAAGTCCAAATGTCATTCCTCCTGTGCCTCTTCAGCACACCCCATGCCCGTAGTACAGTTTGTGACCTTCTGATTGACACTCGCCCTTACCAATGCTGCTGTGCTGTTTTTCCAATGAAATCAACTGCATCTGATTGATCCTGGCCCACTTTGCATTCCTTCTTCAGGTCAGGCTCATGTACATCACACACACACACACACACACACACACACGCACGCACGCACGCACGCACGCACACGCACACGCACACGCACGCGCACGCGCACGCACACACCACAGACGTGTGTATGTGCATGTGTGTATGTGTGTGCGTGTGTGTGCATGTGCGTGCATGTGTGCCTAGACTGCTCTCTGGTTATCTCCAGTATATGTGACCTGGCCCTCCAAGTAGACTCCGGACAATGCTATGTTCTGCCACAGCAACCTACCATGCCCACCACAGCGGCAGGCTTGCAGCAGGAGCCCTACAAGTCTTACAGACAGGCCAGATATTGTGAGGTTATATTTTGGTGCCTCCTTTCCACACCCACTTGCCATCCACCATCCCTCATGTCACAGGCCATCCCTGGTGGTTCAAGATTCCTCCCCAGAGGCAGCCACTTTCATCTCTACAACAGTGATTGTATCTTAACTCCCAAATTAACCAGACCAGTCTCCCAAACCAGAACTAATCCTCGGGCCTCCCCAGCTACACCAGAAAGGCAAGAGATTAAACCACCTGCCTGTTGGAAGCCTCTTTCCAAGCCAATTAGGAATAATTTCAGGGAAGTGGGCTCAGGAGCCTCAGCATCCCCAGCCCTCCTCTGACGCGAAGGCTTAGTGCGGGATCAGTGTCCGCACAGAAAACAAGTTCTACTGGAAAATTATAATGAACAGCTCAGCAGGGTGGAGGCAGCCTGGCCCGCTGGATTCTGAATACTCGTGGGTACTCTGCCACTGAGGGTAGGTGGGTAGAAGTGATTCAGAACCATTAAAAGGGACACCAAACATTTCAAAAAAGACTCCAGCAAGAGTCAGAAAGACCTAGGCTCTAGTCCCAATTCCTGTAGCTAATTAGTGGAGTAGCCTTGGGCAAGCAACGCAAACTGAGCCGTTGCCTCCTTCATGAGCCAACTCCACTATCTCTAAAGAGGAGTTTCTCTTCCCTCTCCTCTCCCCTTCCCTCCCCTCCTCCACTTCTTCCCCCTCTCTGTCTCCCTGTCTCTCTCCCCCTCCATCTATCTCCCCCCCCTTTCCTCCCTCTTGCCCTATTCTCTTACCCCGGTATATCCCACAGGCATTAATTACCTGCTCCTCAGAAAACTATCAAGACTGAGATCCCAGATTCCTAAGGGCTTTGCAAAGTCAGAAACAGCCCACATGGCCTCAGCACCTATTGCAGGGCTGCGCTTTTAGCAAATTAACTCTAACCTACCTAAAAGGGACCAGCTAGTTAGAAAACTCAAACACAAGCAGAAGCCGCCATCTCCCATCGCCCGGTGCCGAAAGCTTTGATGGGTTAGGAAATCCCTGCACATATTCCAGAAAACTTGGCGAGGGAACCCTACAGCTATTTTCAGACAGAAGTTGAGGGACACAAACACACACACACACACACACTTCTTTCCTGGGATCCAGCCCTCTTCGAATCTGGCCTGGGCTAGCACATCATGCTGCAATTTGGAAACAACAAATAGCTCAGAGCAGCAGTTGAGGCAAAGGATGGTGGGAAAGGCACCCAGCTCCGCCTGTCACATGATGTTGCCTCATCCATGTACCTCAGTGTGGGCTCAGGTTGGGGGGAAGGGGAGGTCCCCGCAGACTTGGTGAAAATGTCCTAGGCGCAACAAGATAGGAAAGATGTTTCCTTCAAGTTTGACAAATACAAACAGCCAAATCACTATGAATGTAACATTTATATAACTCCTGATTGTCTCCTAGTTCTCCCTGCTGTATGAAGTTTATTTTATTCACGTGTAATAATATAAATGTATATGTTAAAAAAGAAACACAATAAAATAATTTCTTAAAAAAGAAAAAGAAAATTTCCAAACTAAAGGTGCTGTGATTTCTGTGAAACAGACCCTTCTCCTGAGGAAAGAGCCCGAACTTTCTGGCAGGGGGTAAACTCACAATGCAGTGACCTTAACTTAGTAAATTAATTCCAAAGCACAATTGTTTTCAATCTTCATTTAAAATCAGCCTTCGTTAATCTAGATTTAATGACATAGGAAATGGAAATTCCCTTAATAAAATAAGTTATGAATATTTATCATCCCATTTTACCTGAAAATTGAATAATTCATCAATTAACTTTACTATTAATTATTTAATGCAAAATTAATAAACTGAGAAACTCATACAGATCCTCACAGACCCTCTGGCACCAGCTTAGGAGATTGGGCCCTAGAGAAACAACGTAGCTATGGGAAAATCCCAGCAGACACTGAAGGGCTATGTATCTGAGTCCTTTTAGAAGCCGACCCAGACTGCTTACTCCTAATGGGAACAGGGAGATTTTATCCCCTCGCCTTGCAATTCTGTACCACAGCCAGAAAAGGAAGAACTCGGTGTCTGGAGATTCTTTCCAGAGCAGTTCTTCCAAACGTCCTCTCTGTGGTCCACCCCAGCACCCATCAGCGGAGGCGTAGCCAGCAACGCAGCCCCCGGGGAAGGCTGTCCCAGCCAACCAGGTCCACACTGTGGGACACCCTTCCTCTGCCCTGGCCATCACTCAGGATGCCCGCGTGATGAGGAGAGACTAAGCCAGCTGACAGCAGGGGAGGAGTAGGGTACTGGGGGCACGGAGGGTAAAGGGATGATGGGTTGGACGGGTGGGACACCTGAGCCCCCCGAGTACCTGTCCCTCCATCTTCCTGGTTGGTCCCTTCTGCTTTTACATTGCTTTAGGGGAGCCCACACCGTCTCCCACACACAATGTAGGACACGGTGCCTCCGTCTTCTCATCCATAGAGGCAGGGATTCCTTGACTTCCGCCTCGTCCTTCTAGCTCCTTCTCTAATTTGCATCTCCAGAGAGAGCAAACAACGTTTTGTTTTCCTTTTTCTGCGTGTTGGGGTGTGTGGTAGGTGCATGTATATGTGCGTGTGCGTGTGTGTGCATGTGTGTGTGTGTGTGCGTGTGTGTGTGCGTGTGCGTGTGTGTGTGTGCGTGTGTGTGTGCGTGTGTGTGTGCGTGTGCGTGTGTGTGTGTGTGTGCGCGTGTGTGCGCGTGTGCGTGTGTGTGCGCGTGTGCGTGTGTGCGTGTGCGTGTGCCTGTGTGTGTGTGTGTGTGTGTGCGTGTGTGTGTGTGCGTGCGCGCGCACACATGTAGGTGCATGAGCACATATGTGAGAGTGCGTCTGGGGACCAGAGGATGACTCTTCTGGCTGCCTTCCCGTATCCCCTTCCACCATAGTTTTTGAGACAAGTTCCCTCTGAACCTGGATCTTGCTAACTCATCTAGCCTGGCTGGCCTGCGAGCGCCCGGGGTTCTTCCTGTCTCTGCCTCCCAAGCACTGGAGTGGCAGGGGGTTTGCCACCAGGCTGAACT
This sequence comes from Acomys russatus, assembly GCF_903995435.1. Classification (NCBI taxonomy): domain Eukaryota; kingdom Metazoa; phylum Chordata; class Mammalia; order Rodentia; family Muridae; genus Acomys; species Acomys russatus. Next base: position 42,881,225 of record NC_067165.1, read on the forward strand.
TCTACATGGGTGTTGGGATTTGAACTGAGGTCCTCATGCTTGCTCAGTGGGCACTTTACTGACTGAGCCACGTCCCAGTCCCTAACATTCACTTATTGGATTGTCCCACTCAAACTCTCCACTGGGAACCCACACCCCACTTTCTACCCTCTCAATCCCCCCACCTCCCACACCCATATCCCCAGCGCCCCGGGCATCCATGCCACTTCTGCTATTCTCTCCTGTGAGGACTTTCGCTCCAGGCTTACGCTCCCTATTTCCTTTGCTCTGTGGCTCTGTGTAAGCCACACCGCCATGGCCAGGGATGACCTGTTCCCCCTGTAGTTCACATGCGCACTTCCAGGCAGGTCGCTACCCTAAGCCCAGCCTCGGGGTGGTAGCTTTGTCACCCTTCTCATTCTCTAGTTTGGGGCCACCTCTGCCTGCACACTCTCTATTCTCCATCCCACTTATTAGAAGTCACCCTAGCTTATTCATTGTTAGCTTATTCATTGCACCATCCCGATGCCCAGCACAGCGCACAGCACTGGTGGAGTGGAGGCCAGCCAACGGCCACATGGAGGTGACAATGTGGGTTCCTGCAGTTCTGGAAGAAAAGGGGGCGCTCTCTTTAAATCATGGATGGAGGCACTACCTCTCCCCCCAGACAGAATTCTGTCCACCTCAGAGCCAGAGGACAGACCCCCCCCCCAGTGCCCGTAGGTCAAATGTATCGTGGGACCCTGTGACAGTGGAAGGAGAGGGCTGCATCTTAAGGGGCGTGTGAGGATGGCCCCTTCACAGAGAAGGCTTAAAGACAAAACGACTCCTGTTTTCACTCCTCCGAGTTTGCTATTTGCATAATTTCACTGCCTTTCCCTACAACTTCCCCACGGCCTGGCAGCAGGCTCGTAATAGCTGATGCCTCAGTCTAGGCACCAGCTGCCAATTTCACATACAAATTCAATTCCACCCATGTCCAACACTTTTCTTACTGAACTGCCCCAAAGAGAAAAAAACAACCTGGCCCATAAATTCCTACAGATCACAAGCAGGAGGATTCTGGGAAGCCAGATGGAGCCTGCTAGAAGCTGTAGCCAGTTCCCCCACCCTGCAGGGCTTGTTTCCTCTGGGCCACAGCTCAGCCCTACCCTGGAGCACCTTTCTTCCCTAGAGTCTCCTCAGAGGTGAGGCCAGAAACAACTAGGACAGAAGATTTTTTTCTTTTAGTAGAAATGTTGGGCTGGGCATGGTGGTGCATGCCTTTAATCCCAGCACTCAGGAGGCAGAGGCAGGTGGATCTTTGTGAGTTCGAGGCCAGCCTGGTCTACAAAGTGAGTCCAGGACAGCCAAGGCTACACAGAGAAAACTTGTCTCAAAAAGAAAGAAAGAAAGAAAGAAAGAAAGAAGAAAGAAAGAAAGAAGAAAGAAAGAAAGAAGAAAGAAAGAAAGAAAGAAAGAAAATTTCATTTCTTCATGGAAACTCCTCCTTGTTAAACCACAGCATGAACAGAAGGACAGCCAAGGCTACACAGAGAAACCTTGTCTCAAAAAGAAAGGAAGAAAGGAAGGAAGAAAGAAAGAAAGAAAGAAAGAAAGAAAGGAAAAGAAAAGAAAATTTCATTTCTTCATGGAAACTCCTCCTTGTTAAACCACAGCATGAACAGAAGGCTGTCTTCCCAGAAATCATTTCTTTCACAAAGAGTGATCAACTCAGGAAGTATATGGTGTGTGTGTGTGTGTGTGTGTGTGTGTGTGTGTGTGTCTGCATGCACATGCATGTGTATGTGCGTGTAGGTGTTGAATATCTGTGAGTGTATACATACACATGTACTGGGCATGTGTATATATTGGGTATTGTATATTTGTGCTTACACATGTGTTTGTGCTTAGCTGTATGTGTGTATATGTGTTATGTATACATTTGTAATGTGTGCATGCATGTGTATTCATGTCTATACGTACTTAAGTATGTGTGTACTGTGTATAAGCACACATTGGATAATTTGCTTGTGTCTACAAATATGTACATGTGTGTTGTGTGTACATGCATATTATTACAAAGTGTGTGCATGTTTGTGTACTCGTGTCAGTACGTGTCTCAGTGTGTGTATATGTGTAATTGTGTGTGTGAATATTAGGTATTGGGGATTTATGCATGTGGAAGGTTGCATAACTGTGTGTTGTGTTAATGTGTATACTGAGAAATGTCATCATATGTACACCTGAGCATGTGTGTACATGTGTACTCTGTGCATATTGGATGTTGGATATTGGTGCTTATGTGTGCACATGTCTTGTTATATTGTGGAGTGTGGGCATCCATGTTTGCATATACCTAGCGCACATGGATCAGAAATCTGTGTGTGCACATGTGCTGTGTTTTTCTATGTGTGTATACAAAAGGACGCACCTTTGTATGCATGACACACGCTGTGAAGCTCACAGAGGAAGGGGCTTGAGACTCAGGGCGAGTTGTGCCCTTTGTCTTAGTTTAGTTTGAGCTTTGTAGAAAGTTCCATAACAAAAAGGCTGTGGGAAAGCTAAGACTAGCAAAGCCAGCAGCCCCTCCTGGCCAAGGGAGAGGACGGGACATCACCCTGCCAGGATGCTCGGACCTTTGCTAATTACTCACTACATGGAAACTGAGAGATTGCCAAGGGGTTATGTGGAGACAGGCTTTCCGACTTTGCCATGCAGTGAACCCAAGGGCCAAGCCCACTTCCCCGCACCCAGCGGCAATTTACTAGGTCAGCACTGACCAGGGACACATGAGAGATGTCAGTGCAGGCTTACCGCAGAGACACTAGACAACCTTAATTCCTCAGCTCAGCTGAGAACAGCCTGACAGACAACAACGTCAGTGGCCCAGCAGGGCAGGCCAGTGGCCAAGGGCCTGTGCGAGTACTCTGGAGCTTTGCCAACTCTCAAAGCCAGTCCTCACTGCCAAGAGGGACAGAAAGCAGCAACATGTGACTAATGCCACATACATGTGACATGCATCTAAGTGCAACCCAAGAAAGACACAGTCACACCTGTGTGAAGATTTAAAAAGGCCCAAGATTTCACCTTCAGCTCACAGGTATAGCTCTGATATGGCCATGGCTGCTTCCTGAACCCCAGAATTTGGGCCCAGGAAGTGGCCACACCACATTCTCGCTAAGGCCAGGTCCTGCATTAAAGGTACTAAGGAAGCTACAGCACTGGAGTGTGATAAGGCGCCCTTACACCTCCACACTCACACACAGCACAGCTCCTCCAGCCCTCAAGGAAGATGGTGGGCCCTGGGGCATCCTCTGCATCCATGCAGCAAAGCACGACAGAGGGGAGAATCCGGGGCTGTCCCAGTCAGGAAGCGTGCTCTGGGAAGGAAGGCCAGCGCTAGCACAGTAAGGAAGCTACACCCTCTGAGCACACAGGACACTCAGAAGATAATGCCCATGACATCGAGAGAGAGTAGAACCCACAAGTTACCAAGCTGGAGGGAAGACACAGACCAGGAGAGGAAGAAGTGGCCACCTGGAGAAACGGGAGTGGCTGGGGCAGGGAAGACCTGGAGAAGCGGGAGTGGGTGGGTGGATGGGGGGACCTGGGGAAACGGGAGTCGGGGGAGGAGTGGGCGGTGGGGACCTGGAGAAGCGGGAGTGGGCGAGGAAGTGGAAGAGAGGCTGGTTCTCCTCAGCAGCAGCTCAGAACTCCTTTACATATCTATCCATATGCTTACACATTGTTGAGAAAACTAAAATAACAGAGGGGCATGGAGGATAGAGCCAGAAGCTGGCCACTGTCTGACCCCAGGAGGCCGGAGATGTGGCCATCAGTGTCTCCAGTAGGCACCAGAAACTTGACCTGGCTCCAAGAAAAAAGGGAGGGGGGGATGTGATGAGACTAACTCTCAGCTCTCATACCAAGACCACTCATAAAACACACACACACATACATATATGCACTTAACTACACAGACACATACATACACACATCAAGACACACATATACATCTGTACACATAAACACATACATATATACACATACACAAATATGCACATACATACACACACGCATGCATGCACATGTGCACACATGCATACACACATACACACACACACACACCAGTGCTACTGATTCCACAAGCACTTGGGCACACCTGAGGACACAGGAAGCTCGCCAGACTGCCAGAAGAGCCCAGTGTAGGTAGCAACCTTCCCCACTGGGCAGGGAAGACTGCCTCTGTCTTGGCCACTTCCATAGACCCTGAGGGAGCGTCTAGGGGCTGGAGTCCATGTTGCTTTCTCACTTGGCATTTGATAATTCCAAATAAAGCGTCAGGCTCTGGGTCAGACCCATTTCTACTCAGAGCTTAGTGAGGTCCTCAGCACCACGGAGACCCATCAGAGACTTTATCGATAATCTAGGTCACAGCTATCTCCTCAGCCACAGAGGACGGGTGCCTCAGGCAGTGAGGGGTTCCCTGGAGTCCTGAAAGGCACCCCCAACACACACACTTCCTAGTGCACATTTGCTGTTTTGCTAACAGTGCCACGGTTTGTACCTGTTCACTCACAGATGGGGAATGTGTCTGAATGCCTGTGACACGGCACATGCAAGCAGGTCCCCCATCCCAGTGCAGTGCAGTGGAATGGATGTTTGTTTTTGTGTTTACAGTTGAACAGAATCCCTGAAGTGACATGTGGTTGTATGCCTGTTTAACCAGAACTGAAACATACCCTGCTGGAGGGAGAAAGGAGACTCCTAAGACTCAGGAAGTGAAGGAAATATACACGTCTCAGGAACTAAACAAAACTCACAAGGCTTAGGGCACTCCTAAAACTTACAAGACTCACAGGCAGCTGCCCAAGATCCCCGGATTATAGAAGCAATAACAGTTTTTGGGGAGAGGAGAGTCTCCCCCGGCTGGGCTGCCTGCAAGCCATTCGGGGAGCTCTGGGCTATAATTTTGTGAGTGTCATGCATGCATGGGCTTTTCGGTGATGCAGCTGCCTCTGAGTCAGCCATGTTTTTCTACATAACTCTTTCCCCACACTCCTGTAAGTAACCCCAGCCATTTGCAGGATCATTAAGCTAGATGAGGGTGGGGCTGTTCCGTTGTTCCGTCCTCAGTGCCCTGTCTAGGGTAGATAGACATTTGTTCACACAATACCTGGGTAAGAGTTGGCGCCACCAACACACACACACACACACACACACACACACACACACACACACACACAGCCCCAACCCCACCAACCTTTCTCATCAGAAACTGAGGAACAGCAGCAGCAACAATGTCTAAGGTTCATGGGCAACACAAAAGTCACCATTTTAGCCATTTCAGGCAAACAGCTCAGTGGCATCAAACACTGTCACATTGAACAACTCTCACCACAGTCCATTTCCACAACATTTTTTCCCTCTTCTCCAGCCAAAACTCTGTCCCTTTAAGCATCAACCCCCAAACTAAGGAAGTAGGTCACCTTTCTGCCCCGCCCCACCCCCCAGTTTGACTCTTCCACATGCCTCATGTAAGCAGAGCTGTGCAGTGTCTGTCACTCAGGGAATCATCCTCAAACTCCATGTTGTCTGTGGATTCTGCACCTCACTAGCCCCGAGAACTTTGGAGCGATGCCCTGTGGAACCTGTGTTACTTTTATCATTCTAGTCTGGTCACCTGAGCACTCTCTCCAGGAATGAGTTCATAACGACCCAGCCCAACCCAACCCAAGATCTGGTGTTCAAAGGTGTCCAGTGGGTCATCCCCCTTTGTCATTTACACTGGACCGGAGCAAGGCAACACCGACTCACAGGACCTGGCAGGCTCTCAAGCCCTCGGCTCTCAGGCTGACCACAACCCTAGGCCCCAACTGTCAGGTCTCCTTCTCCAAGCACCCTGCCCTATAACAGCTGTACACACTGCACATACTCCTGTCAAAGTCACCTCAGTACCTAACTGTTAGGAAACCAAAGAGGCAGCCTGACCTTGTCCTTGGAAACTTGCCTTCTCACTGGGAGACAGACTTACAACTCTGGACAGACTGTTGGCCCACCGACATAAGCAAAGGGAGCCTTAGCAAACTAGTGAGAAGGTGGGCTTGGGGCAGTTGCCAGGGCCAGGGAAGGTGTCCAGTGAGAGACAGCCTAGCTTGCATGTGAGAAAATGGCCAAAATGGGGTTAAGGAAGATTATGGAGGACAGCGCAGCCTATTCCAACTACAGTGGGTGCTCGGAGGTAGGCAGTCAGGGCTACAAGCTGAGTGCGGCAGGTTGAGACCCGGGAGCAATCCTAGTGCATATGAATCTTGTCTCCCGGGAAGTCTCCAAGTCTCTCAAGTCAGATCTGATAGGAGTCCAGGCTGAGAGGAAGGCTGACGACAAAGAAGCAGGAGCATGCTGGGGAAAGCGCAACGCTCTGCACGTGGTAAGAGCGGTGAGTTCTGAGCCTGCGAGAGCAGAGGGGGATGTAAGCTCACGGCAGACACCCACTGAGTGACCACTCAGAATCAGGGGACCAAAGAAGAGGAGACACTGGGAAGAGCAGACTGAGCTTGATCTTTGGAAATAAAGCAGCTCCTGGGAGAACCAGAGACACCGGATGATGTAAACTGGGGAGTGACTCAAGAAAGAGGCAGAGGGCAGAGAGATAATGACACGACATTCAGCCGGCCCCGGAGGTTCCATATCCGTGATCTTCAGAGGACGAAATGTCCACCCATCATTTGGAGCAAGGGAGAACTGGACCTGAAGTCAAGAAAACCTGAAAGGATAAGAGGACCTCCCCCCCCCCCCACCCGACCCCTCATGTTTCCCTGCTGCTGGCTGTCTCTCTTTGCCCTCCCTTTTCCGACTTGGAGTTTTAGTGCTTACTGACCAAAAGCATTTACTGTTCATTATAGGAAAATTCTATTACTAGACCCCTATGTGTTGGTGTGAAGGTGCTATCTATATCAATCCAATTAATTCATTAGATAACTAATGGTGTCTTCCAGCTCTCTTCTCACTGACATAAATAGGATTCCTGGGAAGAGAGGGCTCTCACTTCGATCTTAGGCCCCGCCCATCCTGGCTCACGGGGAAGGCTGTATGCTTCGACTGGGAATAGGAAATAAATTATCAGGATTTCTAAATCGTGCGTAGGCAGGGCCTGCTCCCACCGCGCTGGTTCTGCACCGCCTGTACCTCAGAGTGAGGAGGGCGAAACCAGCCCAAGAAATGCTTGGGAGACCCACCCTGGCCCACAGAGGGAGGCCCTAACTGGCACCTACATCTCTCCGATGCCACTGAGGCACAGTAGAACGACATTCAAGGCTGCTTCCTCGCTCCCTGTCACCATGGGTTGTGTTGAGAGAAGATGAAGGACTAAGTTTTGGGATTTTAAAATCCGGTTCTAATGACATTAAGCCTGGGAGGTCCTGTAGTCTTGCAGTCCTCTCCCTTCCTGGCAGCGCTGTGGTGCAGATTGTAAGATTCCGTGCATGCGTGCATGCGCACGCCGTGGGTATGCATGAGTGTGTTGAGTGGGGGTGGGGAGGGGTGGGGTCAGATCCTCTGGAGCTATAACAACAGGTGGTTGTGACTCCCAGTGTGGGTGCTGGGAACCGAACTTGTATCCTGTGGAAGAACAGAAAGTGCCCATGGCCTCTGAGCCATCTCTTTAGCCCCAATCCCACAGCAACCACTACGGAGTGCAGTGCTGGTCTGCTGGCCAAGCCTGAGGTAGACGTACAAGTGAGCACATGGTGGATTCCAGGGCCCTTGCTTCACAGCCCTGCTCATCTCACACGTACACACGGAGGGAATGTTCCGGGCCATCGGGTCACCCAAGAACAAACCCAACTGAAAATACCTCCATCCACACATGGGTGGAGTCAGATAAGGGATAAGGAAACAAAACAGAAAAGCTGTGAAACGGGGCCCAGCACTCTGAAAAACAGCACAAGGAAGAGGCAAGGGTGGTGTTCGGGGCGGGGGAAGAGGGGTGCACCTCACAGAAAAGGGGGACATCTAAACAGAAGCCTGAAGGAGGATCTAGGGTAACACTCTACACAGAGGGGGGAACTCTGTTCCAAAAGCATAAATCCACCTGGCAGGGCGGGGAGAGCAGAGTCCCTGCAGACTCCAAATGATATTACGATCCTGCTGCGCACACAGCAAGTGCCAAATAAAGATGTCCCCAAGGTTCAGCTCTCAGGCCTAAGATCCCAGCTACTCACATCACATTCCTCGTGCAACCGTGTGGCAGCCCCCACTGCCATTCTGAGGCCCCCCAGCCCTGGGAACATCCCTGAAACACACCTCATTATGAAAAGGTGTAAGGGCCTTCTCTGTAATTAGGGCAAGATTTGAGCAGGGGTGATATGCATCCCTAGGGCCCCCAGCAAGCCTCAGAGACAGCAGCGGGTCCCTCTGCAGCCCCTATACCAACGTCTATATGTGGACTGATTACAACAATTAATTTAATAAGGATTCTTCCACACAAACAATGTATCATTTTATTAGCAAACTCTATAAATGTCAACGGTGCAATTCATTCTTATTAATTTTCTAAAATGAAATTAACAGTAGCTGCAAACAGAACTTGTATTGCCCCCCCACCCCCATTCAGCAGAGTATTGGTGCCATTAATTCCTTAATATCAGGAGGCTGGTTTGGAGGAACTCAGCAGTTAACCGCACCAATTAATTTCAATACTGGAAACGGTGGGGGAGGGGACCCAAACTCAACTCCACAACTAATTTAGGAAGGTCCTTGAACAACCAGGGCAACTTGTCCTTCTCCTGGGACTGGAAGCTTTCAGGCATAGACACAGAGCACGCTCACCCTGCCCGGAGGAAGGAAGTTCAGGCTCCCAGGGCCTGAAGGAAATCCACAGGATGCCTGGTGCCTCCTAGGTCCAGGCCTGCAGCAGGCTGGGGGATGGTGCTCACAGACAAGAGCTGTGATGGCCTGTGAAGGGCATGGACACTCACGCCTGCAGAGCAGGTCATAGATGTTAGCTCCCTGTGATGCTCTCAGTGACCCAGGGAACGCGGACTGGAAAGGAACTCTACTCTATAATGAAGGGGGAAAGGGAGGGGCAGGCTGGGCATAGTGACGCACACTGGAAATCCTAACACTTGGGTAACTGAGGAAGGGGAGGAGAATGGAAGGGAGGGGAGGGGAGGGAAGAAGGAAGAAAAGAAAGGAGGGAAAGATGGAAGGAGCAATGTGCTTTTTAAGGAGCTTAAGAGATTTTCATACAGTTGTCGCAATGCTACTGAGCCAAACCTCAAAGCTGAATCTGTCAGTATGAGCCCTTCATTCCTGCTCTTGCCTTGCATGTCCCTCTAACTCATGACAAGAAGCCTCTTGTCATTCTCCAAAGAGTCACTGGTCCACTGCGGCCAGACGTTACACCCTCTTCTCAATAGATTCTCATATTCCTGGGCTGAACTGTGAGAGAAAACTCCAGCCCTGCAACGTTCTACAATGTTCTGCGTGTGTGCGTGCGTGCGTGAATTTAAACCTGCCAAGTTCTGGAGTCCTTACTAGGCCTTATAAAGGGATCCTTCCTCCAGCTTGGATTCAAGGAGCACGGTGGCTAATATTATTAACCTGGCAGCATCTAGAATCACTCGAGAGAAACCATGTTCCCACATTAAGCTAATCTAGGAGGGAAGACACAACTTAACTGTGAGTGGTGTGTCCCGAGGGCTGGGGCCCTGGAGAAGTGAGGTGACATCGACAGCCGTCCCCTCTGCTTCCTGACTACAGACTCACTGTGGCCCAGCAGCTCCTCCACTCTCCTGCCTCCACGCCTGCCTGCCTGCTTTGCCCTGACCAACTGTTCAACCTCAAACCTGGAACCAAAATAAGCCTTTCGTGTCCTTAAGTTGCTTTTTGTTAGGTGTTTTGTCACAGAAACAAGAAAATGAATGAATGCACCTTGTCATGTGAGGGAACATTCTAAAGGCCAGAAGTCCTTCCTCCATAGCTCAGGAGGGCTAGATGGGCCAAACTCAGGACCAAGGGCACAGAGAACCCATCTCATCCTAATCCTGGTTCCAGATGACAATGCTGGAGACTTTTGTCCTTGTCTGTGTGTTGCAGACTCCAAATTCCACTTCCTAGACCCAAGCCTGCAGTCAGTGCCCCCCTGCAAGCCACCTTCCAGCTAACGAAAGCACCTGGCCCTGTCACTGCTAATAGAAAGGCCGCAGCAATTGGAAGAGAGTGGCTGCAGATCTCTGAGGGTTTAGCGTGAAACATATCAAAAATAAAGACTTAAAGAGTTGGGCAGGAAATAAGAAGCTGTCTTTAAAATGAGCCCCAAATCCCAGGCTCACCACCTTTTACCTACAATAACATCAACTTCTATGCACAGGACACAGGTCAGCTATATTTTCGCCAATTCCCCCTGGTCCCAGGTGGCACGAGAAGTTAAGTGTTTGTGGCAGTTAGTGCGTTCAAGGACATTTACTGCGTCACATTTAGCTATCACTTCTGGTTTGGGAGCTCTTCCTCCCAGCAATCAAGAGTAACTCAACTTTATTGATGTATAAAGTACAGTGAGATCCAAGAGACAGTTAGCTTTGTTTCCCTTTTTAGGAAGTATATGGCACTGATGGCAGGTGGGCACTTTCCCAAAATAAATTGCCCCCTGGCCTGCACCTGTCTGGTAAGTTTCTGAGTGCCTCACTGAAGGACGGAGCCCAGAGCCATCCTGTGAAAAGCTCTGGCAGCTGTTGCCGGGTGTCTCCTCCTTCTCATCGCATTCAGTACCACCGTCTTGGACCAATTAATGAGTGCTCCCCTTCACAGGCCATTGAGCACAACATGGCACTGTCAACTCGTTACCCTGCATTGAGTGGCTGAATCCGTTAATCCAGGAAAAATCAATCATCTCTTCCCACCATGTAGAGTTGGGAAACTGTGATAGCTGGAACGTTACCTTGTCTTAGGGGATGTGGTTAGCCATTCTTCATGTTTCTCGAATGTTATTAAGTAAGCCGCAATTTCCTGAAACAGAAAAATAAAAAAAAAAGATAATGATAACAATTAGCTCATGTTGGACCCTGAGAAGCAGAAGGAAAAAAAGGAGGTGTTATTCCCCCCAGCCCCCCAGCTGCTGTGAATCTTGGCCAGGCTGGAGCTCGGACTCTTGTAGAAAAATGTTGACCTGCACACAGCTTCTCTTTTGATCCCCTGAGTCCTTTCCACTCAACCAGCCATACCATCACCATCAAAGCCTGGGTTTCAAAGGAGGAGTCAGTAGCAAGGACAAAAATATGTCTCTGTGGAAAGAAAACATCAGAAACCCTTTGAGAGCCCAGATGCCATTCATTTGAAGGAGGGAGGCAACACACCCACAACAGGGCTCAGCGTATACTCCGCTGCTCTGGAACAGAATGGCTTTCAGCTTCCTCACCAAAGAGCCGCAATCCTCTCAGCTTGACTCCCAACCCCACCCTGGAGCCAAATCACAGAGAGAGAGAGATAGATAGACAGATAGACAGACAGACAGACAGACAGAACCTTTCCCACTGTTAACTTGATCTATTGAGCAGAGCCTCAGAGAAGAGCCAAGGCAGCTGGGCTTCAGGCAAAGATTGAGAAAACGTGGGCACCTGAAGGCAAATTAAATATTTATAGAGACAACAACATTATCACAGATAGAATTACTGATTTATTAATAATTTCCACAGGAAGCAAGAGACGCCAGCATAAGCCATTGCCCCATCTCTCAGGCATGACATGGCCCATTACCTCCAGATCCAAACAGATCTGCTAACATGACATTGGCTGGGATCGTGAGTTAATTGAGGTTGGTTCACCACACATTTCCCTCCATCTTGGTGGCAATATGACACGGAGAGGATGCCGTGGACTGTCAAGGAAATGTGGAACATGGGGGCGGGGCTCCCTCCCAGCTATTGCGGCAGCCAAAACTACTCCAAGCTTCTTAGAGTAGAGCAGGCCATCTGACCCGAGGCCAGCAGCCCCTTTGGGCTTAAACATAATGGATCTGACCCCTGTGACCTGAGTGGCCTTCAGGGAGAAGCAAGAGACACTCTCATCACACAGGTCAGTTAGAGATAGAAACACCTACCATGCCATGAAGGCCGCCAGGGCCAGTGAAGACCAAGACCTTCCGTGGTCATAGTAAACGCCCACTGCCACATACATTGGAACCAAGACCCCGAGCCACCACAGTCTGGAAGACTGTCCTTACAGCAAGAACTCAGGAAGCAGCAGGTGGCAACAAAAGCAGCTGCATCTTTGTCCAAGACCCTGTCATCAATTTTTAGCTAGAGGAAGAATGAGCCCACTGTAATGTCATCCCTGAGCCCTTTGAAATTTGTTTCCTCTCTTTGGGAAAATCTTTCCCTGGGCTCTCACCATAGATCAATGGCATGTACCCAGGCCATGGCAGCATCTCTCGGTCAGGACAAGGCTAGTTATCCACCCTCCACACTCCCACGGCTCCTTCCTCAGTGTGCAGGGTTCATCACTGCGCATCCTAATTGTTCGTTTACTTGGGTAGCATCCACACCAGACCGTGCAAGAGTAAGGGCTGTGTCATCACTGCACTCAAAGGACTTAACCGTGTCCTGGGGCAGGATAAGTGGGTAGATGGGTGGGTAAACAGGTAGGTGGATACTTGGATGGGAACACAGATGACTTCATAGATGGGAGGATGGCCAGGTGCTCAGGTGGATGGATGAGCACATGGATGGATGGATGGACGGATGGGTGGGTGGTGAATGGGTAGACTGGTGAGCAAGTGGACGGATGCGTAGATGTGCGGGCAGGTGCGTGAATAAATGGATGGGTGGTGAACCGGTGGGTAGGTTGATGGGGGAAAGAAGAGTTGACACCGTGTAAATAAATAATATGCATTCACAAGTGAAAGGTATGCATGTCTCAATGAGTGGCAGAACCTGAGTGTGGTGGTGGTATGGGCGTGACTGGACATAGCTGAGGTGAGAGGTAAACAGCTGCAAGACAGTAGCTCTGGAATATGTTTTCGGTTACCCAGTTGGCTGAGTTGCTATAGAAAGGCAGCTTGGGATCATTGCGAAGTGCCCATCTGCTGTAAGCACACGGGCCTGGCCTTAGGTCCGCAGTCTGCCGAAGATCAACTGCCTCATCTTGAGCACATTGCTTAACACACCCAGACCTTGGAGTCCTCTGCACACAGGGAAATCTCACCTCAGAGGCAGTAATTATCATCCTTAACACACTGGCAACCGTAGTGTGTCTGTGGACAAAAGCCTCCATGATTGGCATTACAAGCTCCCCATGGTGGGAACAACTTGTTTAGGCATCCCTGGGGAGGTAGCAGGTGACAAGATGGCCCAGGCCAGTGCTGGGCTTGCAGACATCTCTCCTTGGCCTCTACCTCACACACCCAGCTCTCCCACACTCAAACTCACAATGGATGGTGATTGCTGGGACGACTGTTCAGAGTTGTTGGAATCAACCGTATCAGGCAACCATTGCATACTGTTTGGTTTCACAAGCTGCTGAGGGCAGGCCATGGCTACCACACACATGGTCAGCTACGTGTTAGGTACCAGCTCTCTACTATAATTTTAGCAGACTTGGTATCCAGAAGGAACCGGCCATGCCGTCTAGGTACCCATGTGCCGTCTAGTTTTATGTCAACTTGATAGCACCAGAGTCATTTGGGAAGAGGGAGCCTCAAGTGAGAAAATGCCCACACCAGACTGACCTAGGGGCAAGCCTACGGCACATTTTCCTTACTGATGATTGATGTGAGAGGGTCAGCTCACTGTACAGTGCCACTCCTCAGCTGGCAGTCCTGGGTGCTATAAGAAAACGACACAAGCCACGGGGAACAAGCCAGTAAGTGGCACTCCTTCATGGCCTCCACTTCAGTTCCTGTCTCCAGGTTCCTGCCTTGAGTTCTTGTCCTGACTTCCCTGGTGGCTGGACTGTGCTATGGAACTGCAAGTGAAATTAAGCCCTTCCCTCCCCAAGTTGCTTATGGCTGTGGTGTTTTATCGGGGCCATAGGAACCCTTACTAAGACACCCCAGATCCATGCCTGAGCCAAGGATCAGACCCCAGTGACCCTAAAGATGGGACACAGTACAGCCCCCCCAACCTTGCATCTAGTACTCTACTCCAAACCCACAGACCCAAAGACCTTCACAGACATCTTTCCACCCACATCCATCACAGCCAGGCAGGGTTTCTCACTGCTGTTGTCCTTCAAAGAGGAAAATCTCTCTGGCCCCTTGCTGCACTGAGGACACTTACTAAGCACCTACTGTGTGGCAGCCCAGGAGTAAAAACATCATGAAGGCTATAGAGCCCTTGAACTCCCAGTCAAAGATGGGGTCAGCACGGGCCTACTAAGCCAGTGTGTAGACAAGCAAGGAACCAGGAAACCACACTGGGCAATGAGCTTCCTTTGACAACTAGCCACTCCCTTCTCCTCCACCAAGGGAGGTAGGTGTGCATGCATGCGTGCATGTGTGCGTGAGTGCATGCTGTTTCTCTCTACCTGTGACAATTCACACACAGCTTGGAAGAGCACACATCTCACTTAATACCAACTTTTCTGAGCAAGGAAACTAAATCCCTGCACACAGAACCTGCCCCTCTGCATTGCCAATGTGACACTAGGGCTGTCACATGCTGTTGCTGGTCTCCAGGTGTCCTGGAGATGTCTGGGTCACCTATCCAACCCCGGCTTCATGCTACCAGGTCTTGCCAGCCTACTGCCCTTGCCAGAGCTCATCCCTTCCTCGCCAGATAGGCAGGCAGTGGCTGGATGCTGCCCTTTCAAAGCTGAGGAACCCACTGAACAGATGGAGACCTTGGCATCTATCACAGAACCAAACACGATGGTAGCTGGAGTTTGATGGGATGGGCCAGTGTAAGAGGCATGGAAACTCAAAGCAGCTAAGAGTGATGAAGAGATGCTCAGAGGCTTGGAAACTCAAAGCAGCTAGGAGTGATGAAGAGATGCTCAGAGGCTTGGAAACTCAAAGCAGCTAGGAGTGATGAAGAGAATGCTCAATGGTCCAGTTCCCACCACCCACGGCTCACAGCCATCTATAACTCCAGCTGCAGGAAATCTGACCACCTCCTCAGGGCTCCACAGACACCTGCGCTCACGTGTTCATACCCACACAGCATTAGTGGCAAGAGCTTAGAAAGAGGCAGAGGCCATCTGGTCCATAGATGGCTGGACGTGGGGGGGGAAGGGTCTGCAGGGAGGTTGAGGGGGTCCACAGAAGGGGGCGGGGGTCCACGGGGAGAGTCCGCAGGGAGGGCGGATGTCCACATGGGGGGGCTCCACAGAGCAAATGGGAACAGGAACAAAGTCCTGTTCCAGGCCATGGACTGTCAGGAAGGCATGGCCGTAAGGAAGGCGTGATGCTAAGCGAGAGAAACCCACCACAACAGTCCGTGTGTAAGAACGCTGTCGGTGGGATGCACAGAACACCCCCAACCATTTGGCAGAGAGTGTGAGTTTGTGGTTGCTGAGGGCTGAAGATGAGAGAGATGAGGAGCAAGTGATGAAAGGAAACGGGGGGCGGGGGAGGGTCTCCTTTTGAGACCTAACAGCTGTTAGGAACTAGTGGAAGTGCTGGTTGCACACCACTGGGAAGACACTAAGTGTCACTAACGCTATAGAGCAGCGGTCCTTAACCCATTGGTTTTAACCCCTTTGGGGGTCGAATCACCCTTCATCAGGCCACCTAAGGCGATCAGAAAACACAGGTGCTTACCCTGTGATTCATAACAGTAGCAAAATTACAGTTATAAAATAGCAACAAATTAGTTGTATGGTTTGGGGTCACTATAACGTGAGGAGCTGTAGTAAAAAGGTCGCGGCCTTAGGAGGGCTGAGAACCGGTGCTCCAGAGTTTACATAAGTGCATTTTTATCATAATGATTTCATAAAGAGCGAGAAGAGAGCTCATGCATCCATGTGGATGTGTCCAGGTTATGGAGATATCAGCCCACATGGCCTACGCAGCAGACCCAGCCTGGAAGGCCACTCTTGGCACATCCACCGGCCTCCTGTTGGCCTAGCATCCTTCAGCCATCCCTGATCCTGCATTGGCACTAGGAAGAATGACTCCACTGTCAAGATGAAGAAAGTCACGGCAGGCTCCAAAGCAAAGACTGTCCAGCTTGCAGATTTTAAATGTTCAGTTTGTCCTCTGAATGATCAAATAGAAAAACCGCTGCCAAAATACAGTGTATGTGTGTGGCCGGGGCAGGGACAGCCGCCTGGAGGAGATAGAACTCACGGTTCTGTGGACTCTGCTTTGCACCAGCAAGGGTCCCTGCCAACAGGAAGGCAGAAGGGTTGTCGCAGGGTCGCTGTCCTGAAGGGCGAGAGTACAGGGTGGGGCAGTACAGCTTGTCGCCCCACTACCCAGGCAGGCATAGAGCACCCGTCATCCTGGGGTCAGTGATGCCTCCAGGCTCAGATAACATCAAAGCCCACCCATAGAGGTGGTGAGCCCGTGCAGGGACTGGAGGCCTGTGGGAAAGAGGGTACTGCTCTCTGACCCGGCTCCTCCAGCCATGTCCCACCTCGCACCCAATTCGCCATCTTTGCCCGTGCGTGTCCCTTTCAGGACCCAGTTATGGCCTGGTCTCCCTGGGGAATCATCAGTCTGCCTCATCTCACAGTGAACTGCAGTGGCTGGAGACTCCTCTGCAGTGCCCACGGTGCTCTAGACTTGTGGTATATATAGCACTTTCTATTGTACGGCTCTGTACGGAGAATCTAAATCTAGGACCCTACACGGCCACAGAGCTCTGCGGCTCTTGGGTGCCAAGGCGTCTGCTGACTTGGCAGACGGCTGCATGGGGTGCGCAAAGTCCTTCTACATACAATAGAGGCATAGAGAGCCACACTAGGACTCCCATTGGTGCAGGGGCAAGGGGCAAGGGGCAGAGATGGGCAGTGTGGCTGTTACCACGGGCACTAAAGAAATGCCCACCCACCCAGGCCCAACCTCAGCACTGAAGCCCCACTCTCAAACAGTGAGCAGCTGGGCCATATGCCACCAAGTGCCATCCTGAAATTTCAAGCAGCTACGTTTTTTAAGGTTAAAAAATATTTGAGAACTTTAATAATAGGTTTTGTATTTTAACCCAAATGATCTAAAATAGCATTTTCCCCCAATTTTAGAGAGCAGTAAAGCTGTCTCCTATTCTCCGTACTGTTTTCTAAACCTGACGTGTGTTTCCTCTCCCGGCCCACCTCAGCCAGGCATGGGGGCCAAACAAGGCTGACACGTGGGCTGGTGGCCCTAAATAGACACTGTGGGAGCCTGTGACAGACTGAACCTTCTGGCAGTCAGGTGGAGTCTGGGTGGGAAAGAGGGAGCCACCACCAGCAGACACTTCCTTGCAGACAGGACTCCCAATCACCTCAGTTTCCCTCAGAGCAAAGGAGCCATGTGTCCCCCTCTGGGGTGTGGAATATAGGCACCTCAGAGGGGCTGAATACAATGAGTTTATTGGTCCTGTGGCTCTCTCCCCAGGACGCACCCCTCTCCAGGGACAGATAGTCACACACATGCACATACACACACGCGCGCGCACGCACATACACAGAGTCTCTCTCCCGTGACACAGAACAGTCCAGCCCAAAGACTACAGCTTGTCTTCCAACAATGACAATGGAAAACAATTCTCAGAAAAAGGACAAGTCCTGCTCAGGCTGCCTGACAATCCCCTTAGCCCATCTTCCAGACCTGGGTTCAACGTCAGGGAAGGAAAAGATCTGTGAAGAGGGCCTTGGTGCTTTCTGTAATAAATTAAACACGTAACACTGTACATATATACATGTTTTTACATATGTATACTTGTATATAATACATATGAATATATGTTTAAGAATGCGTGCGTGTATATGTTTCAGTAGATATGTTTGAGTGTATATAATGTCTGTGCATATATTTGAGTATATATATATGTGTGTGTATGTTCATGTTTGTGCATATATATGCATGTGTGTACGTGTGTGCATGTGTGCATGTTCTGGCATGCATACGTGCTTATGGGTACGTATATGCCTGAGTATGCATGTGTATGTTCATGTTTGGGGTGTGTACATGTATATATGTATTATGTGTCTTTGGGCACATATACATCATGCATGTTTAATGGTATCATATATGTTCATGTGTGTGTTTGGGTATGTGTATCTGTGCATGTGTTTGAGATGCGTATGTGCTAGTGTTCTTGTGTGTGTGACATATTACAGATACATATTACATTATATGCAATACATGTGGCTTGTGTGTACTCACATATATGTCGGTATATTCTTGCTCTACATTATCCTGAGTCCCAGGAATAAAAACACCTTCCTGATCTATACAGTCTCAGCTACCTTCTGCATAGAAAAATGTGTTTTCAACCAAGGGGTAATTTTAAAAGTTTGGTTTTTATGAGAGCTCTGCACAAGGGTTTTTATCTGAGGACGGATGCTGGGGGGGGGCATTGCTCTCCTAGCAGCTGGCCCCAGCATCTGCTGGAGCCACAAAATGCAATTATATTACTCCCAAATGTGAAGTAAAAATATCTTGTTTCCAATACTCTTGGTTTTAAGGCTCATAGTGAGCGTCCTCTGGGCATTTCGGCGGTGCCAGCTCTCCGTGCTACGTACTTTATTAGGGATGTGTGAATGTCATATTAATGACTTCTAACCAACATGTTTACAGTGCAAGAAAATTTTCCCAGAATCTGCCACTCACTGCACTTCACTAAAAATAATTGGCCCTAATTTAAATAAATAACCATCCTATGCCCCTTCCCCATGGCAAGTCTCCCTGGATCAAACTGCTGGGCCCATTTCCTTGGTGAGGATTCCACCTGGTCCAGTGCTGTAGGGTCCTGTTTAAACTCTCCTGGGGCTTGTCAGCAGCGGGGGCATCTAAATGATCAGGCCCCTTTGTGTCCCCACCCACAAGTCGAACCGACACCCCAACTTAAGATGATGAGCACCCCTGTTAGAAACAGTGAGCGTACAGGCTGACGGTCCCTCTCTTTTGGGTTCTCCTTGGGGTGTGCCATCGCTCCACTCAGACACCATGTGACACTGGCGGTGAAGGCCTCTGGGAGACAGGCATCTGAAAGACTTCCATGGTGGCGATGAGCTCAGAGTTCATGGCCAGCAGCACAGACTTCCTAGCACAATTGTCCGTCCGCTGTTCAGGCATGGGGAAGCAGCCTGTGGCCTTCCCAGTGTCAATCGGTGACGAAGCAATGAGCCAGCGGAAGACCCTCAGAGACAGAGCGGCCCACACAGTCACAGTTATGTATCCGCTCATCGCTATGAATATTTGGTGAATTTTGAGGGCCTACTACACACCAGACACCAAGTCCTAACAGTACAAAGAGAAGTGAGTGATGGTCCTTGGACCCAGGGATATCCTGTCAAGTGCAAGGCCTATGAGCATGCTCCATTAGCAAGATAAACAATGAGCTCATGCTGAGGAAGAGAGAAGGGACGGTTGAGGCAAAGAGCTGGCACTTGGACAGCCCTAGAGTGAGCAGGGGGCTGCCAGGCAGGCCAGTGTGCAGAGACATTGAAGCAAGGAACAGCCTGTGCGAGGACAGGAAATGCGAAGAGTAAATGTGTTCGGGGAAACATCAGCAAATCAGGTAGCTGGAGTTGACAGGGTCTGGGGGAGAGGAACAGTACCTAAGCAGGGGTGTGCAGAGGCCCCAAACTGGGGAGTAATTGAAATGCCAGGCAAGTGGCATCTCAGCCCCGAGAGCCAGGGATCGGGGAAGGCGATATAGGGGGTCAGGGAAGGCTTTTAAGCAGAGGGGAGGCACAGAAGGAGCCATGCTTTGTCAATGCTGCTTTGATGGTGGCGCAGCAGAGATGAGCAACTGCTGGGAGACTGTGACAGTCCAGGCAAGGCATGGGGGGCTCATGAACCACAGCAGAAGGTGACAAGAACACAGCACAAAGTGAATGCCTGTAAGAGAGAAGCCGGTGAGATGTGAAACTCACTTTACTGGCAAGGGGCACGAGGCAGCGGGCATTGGGTTTGAAGCCGAGGGCACCCACAGGCAGCCTTGTGGCTAGATCCAGTGTCAGGCTTGCTGGCTTCCGTGTGGGGTTCCTCTCTCCTTTGGCTTTTTATTTATTTATTTTTATTTTTATTTTTTCCAGTTGCAGACTGCAGAGGGTGGGGTGGACAGTTCCCAGCTTCTCTAGAATGGCAAAGTCAGAGACCTATAGGTATGTTCACACAGAATACCTACTGGCTGATGCAGAGGAAGCCGTGTCCCTGTGGGCTGGACCTGAGCTCTATGTCCACTGTATCTCCACCCAGCTAGCTTCCTTCAGTAACTACGTGCAAGATTTTACCTTAAGGCTCCTGCTATGACAGTTACAATGTTGGAAGGACATGGGACAATAGAGGCTATCCAGAAAGACAGCTTAGAGCACAGATTTTTAAGGAGGCCGGTGCCACCCAGAACACTAGCCATTCCTTATGGCGGTGATCACCTGTGCTGGTTCAAGTGGTCACGAGACTTAGACGGCCTTGATCCCCATTTTAGTGCTGTGCCATCTCTTCCTATTACTTGTCAGTCTAAACTCCAATTTCAACCTTCCCCATCCTGCTCATGGATGCTGAAGCATCCATGAAACGTTTCCCCTCTGACAGCTTAGGAGAATGTTAACATTTATAAGTAGGGAGCCTCAGGGAACCAGGAAGATGGTTCAGTCAGTCACGTATTCTCCACATAAGCACAAGGACCTGAGTTTAGTCCCCAGAACCCATGTTTAAAAGAAAACAAAATTGGAAAGGTAAACATGGTACTACACACTTGAAATGTCTGTGCGGGGAAAGTGGAGACAGGCAGATCCCTGAGCTCATGGGCAGCCAGTCAACCTACTTGGTGAGCTCCAAGCCAGTGAAAGACCCTGTCACAGGGTCCTGAGGAACATGTCCAAGGCTGCCCTGTGGCATCCACGTTTATAAAAACCGCACACACACACATCAAACAGAGAGCCACAAAGTGGCCCTATGTGATGACAGGAGAAACGACAGCCCTTCAAGGTGTTGTCTCTTTCAAGCACTGTTACCTAGAGATGGAGCTCAGTGGCATGCAGGTGGCACAGCTGTGCCCACAGGACCCGATCCATCCACAGCAGGCTGGCTGCTTCAGCCGACTCTTCTTCCACTGATGCCCTCACATAGCAGTGGCCACTCCTGCAAACCTCAGCTCATCTCCTTGGTAACAGCATGTTCATTTGGAGGTCATGCTCTCTCTCTCTCTCTCTCTCTCTTTTTTTTTTTTTTTTTTTTTTTAAGTTCTGGACTACAGCCAGTGGGGTGCAGGAACAATCTTCTCAACTAGCTATTGACTTTCTTTCCTCACCTAGAGGTCATAGCTGTTCTCCTCCCCCTGATACTGTGGGAACCCTTAGATCCACCTCTTATCCCTATGAGAGGGTAGCCATCTTTTATTGTGTAGCAGATCTATCTGTATGTCTGTCTGCCTGTCTATCTGTGTGTCTGTCTATCTATCCATCCATCCATGTATCTATTTCTTGTGTGTGTGTATGTGTGTGTGTGTGTGTAACACAAACATGCCGTCAAGTGCCTGTAGAGATCAGAAGAAAGTGTTGGATCCCCTGTAGCCGGAGTTACAGGTGCTATAAACTTTCCAGGATGGATGCTGAGAACTAAACTCAGGTCCTCTGCAAAAGTAGTATGTACTCTCAGCCATTGGGCCCTCTCTCCAGCCCTGGGTAGAAAGTCTTTACGTCGCTTCTCAATTAATAAACGTGTGTCTAAGTGGATCCTAGGCCATATAAGAACCACCTACAGGCACCCATATCATCGGTGCCCTTCATCATCCTGCCCTGTCCTCTTAAGACAAGGCCTCTCACTGAGCTGGGAAACGGAAGAGAGGCTAAAGCATCTGGGGAGAAGGAGAAGAAACAGTGACACGCCTTTGGGGAAAATACTCATTGTATCCCAGCGAGGACTCTACAGCAAGCTCCCTAAATGTCCACCAGATGGTAGTTGGAGGCCTCTGAAGGGGCACGTCCTGCTCTCGGGCTTATGAGATCTAAGTCCTCCTGTGCCTGTGGATAGAGAGCTTTTCTTTTAGAACAGAAGGTTACTGTTTCACTCAGGCCATCATGCTGTGCCTCAGCTGAAATTGCACAACTATATATAATGAAGTTATATAATATATGTAAATCTTTGGTATAGATTAGATCATTAGACAAATCTCTCTCTCTCTCTGTGTGTGTGTGTGTATGTGTGTGTGTGTGTGTGTGTGTGTGTGTGTGTGTGTGTGTGTGTGTGTGTAGGGGGGTCTTTTGGGAGTGTGTATAGCTGCACATGTCCATATGTGCTCACATGGTAAGATGGACGAAGCTGCTTTCCTCTACTGTTCTCCGTCCCACTCCTTTAAGGCAGGGCTTCTCACTGAACCAGAGGCTCACTGCTAGTCAGCAAGCTCCTGAGACCTGCCTGTCTCCATCACCAAACACAGACACATTAACCAGACACGCCCTTCACACGGCTGCTGGGGCTGTGAATCCATCAGGACCTTGTGCTAGCGCAGTCGGTACTCTTACCTACATGGTCATCTCTCCAGCCCCGAGGGTTACCCATACTTAATCAGCGTTACTGAGGTACAGTTTGCATACAGAAAGATACGTTCTGCTTTAAATATACAGTCAATGAATATTAACAAATAGGTGACATACAAACATAAGCATTTGTCTCTGTCACCACGTTCAAAATACAAAACCATTATAGCACCATGCAAAAAGGATTTCATTGACTATAGAATTTTAGGCCCACACATAAACCTACACACATTCTATCTATCTACACACAGACACACACAAACAGACACACACAGATACACACACACACACAAACAGACACACACAGATACACACACACACACACACGTCATAACTCAGGCAGCTGACTCTTCTCACCATTAGCCAGGCTCCAGCCACTATGATGTTATGCACTGTTGATTGTTGACCCCACATGTCATAGGGGAACACACACACACACACACACACACACCATTGTTGTCTGACTTGCACAGTAGCTGATGGGAAGTCTGCAGGAGGCATCTATCTTTGACCTCTGTCATCTGTCTTTTACTCCCTCCGGCTACTGAGGCATTTCTCACCATCCTGGGTTTGAAGCACACTCTTTACAGAGAACCTTTCTGCGGTTTTCTTCATATTTGTTTTGTTTGATGAACTTCCTGAATCAGCAGGTTTACTGCTTTCCTCAGGTTGGAAAACCATCTGACATCACGTGATTTTTGTCCAGCGTTGGGTTTGGAATCTGGGGCCCAAGCACAAGCTGGCCAAGTTCTCTCACACTGAGCCACCCAGTGTCGTGTCGCCCCTCCCCCATGTCTATAAATTAAGAGTGCCAGGCTTCACGGTGGCAGATTTAAGATTCTCATAGATCCATCTGATTCCCCTCAGGCCTTATCTTTAACCTTTATAAAAGGCAGGGTCTACAGACCTGCCAGCTAGAAATATCTTAGCTCAATCGCTGCCATGGTTGGACATCACGGAATGCCCCAGGTATCCAAAGAGAACTTCTCAACTGGCAGTCAAAACTGAACACCTCGAGGGTGAGGGAGATGGCCCATTTGGTAAAGCACTTGCCTCCCAAGCATGAGGGCCTGAGTTTAATGTCTAGAACTCAGACTTTAAGACAATCCCAGGTATGGCGGTGTGGTAATGCTATGAAGCTTGGAAACAGATGGGTCTCTGGAACTTTCTGGCTGGGAGCCCAGCCTGCTTGGTGAATTACAAGCCAATAGACCCTGTCTCACAAAGAGAAAAGGATCTCCTTTGGCATGCACGCGCGCGCACACACACACACACACACACACAGAGTCGGGGAGGAGGAAGGGAGGGAGATAAGGGAGGGGGATGCACGCGCACACACACATGTGCGTGCACGTGCACACACACACACACACACACACACACACAGAGTCGGGGAGGAGGAAGGGAGGGAGATAAGGGAGGGGGATGCACGCGCACACACATACACACACACGTGCGCGCACACACACACACAGAGTCGGGGAGGAGGAAGGGAGGGAGATAAGGGAGGGGGATGCACGCGCACACACACACACACGTGCACGTGCACACACACACACACACACACACACAGAGTCGGGGAGGAGGAAGGGAGGGAGATAAGGGAGGGGGATGCACGCGCACACACATACACACACACGTGCGCGCACACACACACACAGAGTCGGGGAGGAGGAAGGGAGGGAGATAAGGGAGGGGGATGCACGCGCACACACACACGTGCGTGCACGTGCACACACACACACACACACACTCACTCAAACATGGACACTTTCATTCCTGCTTGAGTCCCGTGGAGTTTTCACCTTTCGGGATTGAGAAGCTTTGTCCAGTCTGTAGGGCTTCACCTGTGCATCCACAAGCCAAAAGGACAACCCAGGGGTACCACAGACGTGTCTGGATCAATTACTCAGCAAAGCCCAGGCCTCCTTAATACTCTGCCCTGAGACACTCTGACTACATCAGCCTCTCTGCTCTCTGCTGGTCAGGATCTCTGCTTGGGATAGCACCCTGAGCCCATGGCTGGGGATGCCTCTGGATAGAAATGCAAAGAGTAGCTATAGCGTGACCCCAGAGCCCAACTGATTAAACATATTTTTGTACATTTTGTCCAATTTCATGAGGACAAATCTGGTTCCATTTACTCCAACAGCAAAGGCTTTGCTATACATTTTTACAGATTTCACTGCACTCCCAGGCAGGGCAGCCATCTTTGAGTAAAGGATATAGATTGTCTCAAGGTTAAAACCTTGAGAATGTCCTGTGGTCTCAGAGACAGCCTGCCACAAAGCTTGGGTACACAAAAATGGAACAAGAGATAGTACCAAGCAGGACTCCATTCTGCCTTCTGCCTTCTGCCTCCTGCTTCCTGCTTCCACTTCTTCCTCAGTGAATAGCACCTGTCTATCACCTGTACTCCCAGAAGAAGACATGGGCCTGACAGTTTTGCTAAATAACCAAAGAGCCTAAAAGAGCAGAGCTTGTTGCCTCCAGAGCCGTGATGTAAACCTGAAGAGGAAGCAGAAGCTCTGCTGTAAAAATCTGGCTTCTTCCTCAACCTTGGCAGGATTCTGTCTGCACAGAAAGTGTCACCAACAGCCACACGCTGCCAACTCCCACAAAAAGTGAGGGACAAGAGAAAGCTGGATAAAAATGGGAGGCATCCACTTGGGTTTTGGGGAATCACTTCCCTTTGAGATAAATTATGAATTCCTGGCTAAATAAATCAAGGAGTGAGAGGAGAGAGGAGAGAAGAGAGAAGAGAGGAGAGAGGAGAGGGGGGGGGAGAGAGAGAGAGAGAGAGAGAGAGAGAGAGAGAGAGAGAGAGAGAGAGAGAGAGAGAGAGATCTTTCCACCCATAATGGTCCATTCTAGCATATTAATCAATACAGCCACAGCCCCTCTGAAATGGTTTTCCATCAATCAAAGAGGTCAGAAAAACCTTGAAGTTTGTCGACAATGACTCGGGTTCCATGGAGGCATCAGAAATGGACACATGGTCTTCCCACCTCTGGGAAAAGCAAAGGCACCTAACTCTGGGCAGCTCCGTGACCTTACAGGGCAAACACCAGCTCTCACCCAACCCCCTGCCATCACCACCTCAACCCAATATGACTAATAAAAAAATATAAACAGAGGCAAGCCATTTTAAAATAACACACTCAAGATACAAGTGGAAACCATTGATCTGAAGCTCCTCCTGTCCTCACAGCCGACAGCTCCACAGCCGCCCTCACACCCCATAATGGAATCCCATTATCTACAAAGGAAACTCATTCCAGAGGAGAGTTGCAAACAAAGAGACAATAAAAGGAGGGTGGCAAAGAGGGAGACTCCAGCCACACACCTCTACTCCCGGAGAAGGGGCGTAACACTCCCGCTGAGCCAGACACAGGGAGAGCACGGAGGCAGCTCACTTCTGAAGTTGTAAGACTGAGCATCAAGGGAAGACACAGCCTAAGGGAAGGAGGGCTAGAGAGGTTGTCTCGCTCTTAATGACTTGGTATGTGCGGGTATGCATGTGTGCGTACGCGCATGTGACTGAGCATGTGAGTGGTGTGCATGTGTGCATGAGTGTGCACTTGCACATCAGAATAGGAGTTGGAGCCCTTGGAACTGGAGCTGTGAGCTGCCTGGTGTAGGTGCTGCAAATCAAACTCTAGCACCTATCCTCCTCTTTCAGGGCCTCTCGCTAGAATGTGGAGCTTGGCGTCTCCTTCCTGTGCTGGCATGCAATAAGCCCCAGCAATCCTCTTCTCCCCACCACTACCCCACCCCCACGCGCAGCACTGGCACATGTATGGCATGACTAGCTTTTTATGGGCATCCAGAGGATTTGAACTTGGGTCCCTGCACCTTGAGTTCTCTCCCCAGACCCAGAGCTTGGTTCTTCCTTTCTGGATGAAAGCTGAACAGATGTTGACTGTACAGAGTGAGAAAATGGACCTGCCAATTACCTTTCCAAACATTCCAGAGGTATCGGCTTTAGGAAAATACGGCGGGGTGGCGGGGGGGGGGGGGGGAGAGGCAGTTTCCACTAAAGCAGGGAGCAAGGAGGATTCATTAGCAAATACCTCAAAACCTTAATTCACACTTCAAACAAACAAGCTAATTGTGTAGTTAACAGAGTGTGACTTGATTATAGGCCACCAGTGGCCATTAATAGATGAAAGGTGCTTGGGTTTCAATAGCGTTTGAATTTCAGAACCAACCCACACAAAGAGAGGTAGGCTCCTTTGCCAGCACCTGTAATCAGGAATCCCACGTGGCAAGGAAGCACCCCAGGTTTGAGCTTCCGGGAGTGAACGGAAAACAAACGGAGAATTCATGAATTGTAGACAGGCAATTTCTCTTGGCTGCTTTCAATGGGGGCTGAGTTTGGTCCCAGAAGACCCTAATATATACAAAACACAGCCTTCCTATCTGACTCACCACTCAAACAGGCCACTTTGATGTTGCTGCAGAGGGGGACCTAAAAGGGGGCAGCGATGGGACCGGGTTGCAAGTAGCACACACCTTGTTCCAGCTATGAATAAACCTGCCTCTGGTTTCCTTTGACTAGTTGAGGCTAGACCTCAGACTCTCAGATTCCATCAGAAGGCTCACAGAAGAGGACAGAGCGCTAGCTAGCTGGTAAAGTACCTTGAAGCACAAGTGTGGGGCCTAAACTTGGATCCCCAGGACTCACATAAAAATCTGGGTACAGCAGTGCCTATAATCCCAGTGCTGTGTGGATGCAAAGGTCACTGGCCTGTCAGTATAGATCGAGGTTAAGGTAAAAGACCTGTCCCTTACTTCATGGAGGGTGACCAAGGAAGACTTCTGAGGTCAGGCCCTGGCTTGTGTATACACACACACACACACACACACACGGATACTCATATACCCCCCACATGGATACTCCTCACAGGCAAGGCACCTCTCTCTCTCTCTCTCTCTCTCTCTCTCTCTCTCTCTCTCTCACACACACACACACACACACACACACACACACACACACGCGCGTGCGTGCGCATACACATACACACACAGATTTAAAAACCGCTCTTTCTCCTTTCCTCACTTTTTGATAGCATCAAGCATCCAGATGAAAGATAAGGCACCCAGCAGCAGTATAGTGTGTCACACCGATCAGCATGGCCACAGGGCACAAGCCTCACTCAATCAAATCCATCTTCAGAGGGACTTGGTAGGGAGATGGTGCACTGAGTGTCAAAACCACACAAGGGATCTCGTTTTCCAAAGGGCTGTAACAGGGCAGTGCTGGCAGAAGGGAAGCCCGATGCTTTGATGCTTTGTTTCTGCTTTGTTGGTTTTTTCCTTGTGTGTGTGTGCCTGCTCTTAGGTGGGATTATGAGTGTGTGTCAGTGCATGTGCACATATGTGAGTGCGTGCACACATGTGTAGGGGCTAAAAGACAAGGGTGCCATTTCTCAGCATCCATCTTGTTTTCTGAGACAGCATCTCCACTGGGATGTAGTGATCACCAATTAGGCTGGGCCTGGCCAGCCATCTCTGGGGATATTCAAGTCTCTGTCCCCAAGTACTGAGGTCACAGGTGTATGCCATCACATCTGGATTTTTAAGAATATGAGTGTTGGAGGTGAAGCTCAGGTCCTAGTGCCTGCTCAGCAAGCACCTCATTGACTGAGTCGTGTCCCCAGCCCGTTTGTCTTTATGTGGAGATGGGTTTACAACAAAAACGGAGGCCCTCCCTGCCCACTGTGGTCTACAGACTCAATGCCAATGATCTGCAGCCCTCTGCACCCCCAGAGAGCCGCCCAGATGCAAAAATCGTCCTCACTTGTAAGCACTTGAAATTCCTTGGGGATCTGAGTCATGCATTTGGGGAAACACGAGCCTCTGAGAAGATCTCAGCATTCTCTATAAGCTTATGCCCTCTGAAGGAAAGGCACTGAGCACAGGTCCTAAGGTCGCTGAGGTAGAAGGCTCCCGAAGAGCGAGGTCCGCCCAGGCCAGACTTCAGGGTAAAAAACCCAAATGTGACAAAAGGGGGCACTGTCCGTGGTGCTGAACCAACACTGAGGGTGGCGCTGGCCCAGGTCCTGAACCAAAATACGGCGGGGTTGGGAGGGGGAGGCTGTCTGCTGTTCCTGGTCCTAAACCAACACTGGGGCTTTTGTTGACCCTGGATCAAAACACTGCATGCGGGGAATAGGGATTGGGGGTGATGTGCTATCCTGGTTCTGAACGAACATCTTTGCCAGGTGTTATCCCTGTCCCCAAACCAGCACCGTTGGAGGTACTGTCCCTGGTCCTGAACCATTTGCTTTTTCAGGCATTGTCCCTGGTACTGAGACATCACTTGGCGGGGGCGGGGGGGGGGGGGTGCTGTCCCTTGTCCTGAGCCGCTACCTTTTGGGGGTGCTGTGTCTGGTCCTGAACCACTGTTTTTTTTGTGTGTGGTTTTTTTTTTTTTTAGGTGCCGTCCTTGGGTGCTGTGATTTATGGGAGTGAGGTTTGCTCACACCTGTGACCTGTGCACACTGTACGGACACCCGTAGAGACCACAGAAAGACTCAGTGTGACGAACACATCCTCTCACTGAAGCTAGAACTATTTTCAGCTAGGCTGGCCCCAACAACCCCCTATCTCTGCTCTCCTCAGTGCTAGGGTGTCAGGCACACAGAGCCATGCTTAGCCTTTAAGTGGACACTGGGAATCTTGACTCAGGTCTTCATAATCCCTACCCACTGAGCCATCTCTCTGGCCCAGGGTGGCATATTTTCTGTAGGCCTTAACCCATCTCTTCAAGTCAAATGGAGTGGAGGAAAGTGTGATCAGGGAGAAAAATCTAAGAGTGTGCACACATACTGTTTTCCTGAAACTTCTGTCTAGGCATTTCATTCCAGGTGAATATACAGATGTGTGTTCTGAGTCAAGACATATACTACACTGCTGATTTCTTGCCAAGGACAGAGTATTGAAAAAGTGCTTCTCTGGACTACAGTTCCCATGACACGTCCTTGAACATGAAGACCCCTAACACTGTGCCTAGAAAATCACCAAAAAATGTCAGTTGAGAGGTGGTGATAGGTGAAAGCACAGGATGCAATCCAGAAAGGCACACAAACAGGGGGCCAAAGGCCAAGGGATAGAGAGGTATGGGGTGAGGAGAAGATATTGTGGGTTTTTGTTCCAACAGTTATTAACACTGTGGAAATTTCTCCCTCCTACTAAGTGGAAGTAGAAAGTAGGATTTCAACTCCATCTGTAACTCCACAGTGATTTCAAGAGGGTATCTGTCCCACAAGACCCACCCCACCCTGATCTCCATCTAACGTTTGGCTGTGGGTTTCAGCATCTGTTTCACTCTGCTCCTGGGTGGAGCTCTCAGAGGGCAGTTATTCTAGGCTCATGTTTGCAGGCACAGCAGAGTATCAATAATAGTGTCAGGGGCTGGCTCTCTTCCATGGGGTAGTTCTCAGGTTGGGCCAGTCACTGGACGGCCATTCCCTCAATCTCTGATCCATCTTCATCCCTGCACACCTTGTAGGCAAGCTAAATTTTGTGTCAAAGGTTTTGTGGGTGGCTTGGTGCCCCCCTCCCTCCACTGGAAGCCCCAACACACATGTAACTGATGGGCGCCTCGGTCTTCATGTGGGTTCCCTAGCAAGTGGAGCAGGGGTTGTCTCTGATATGGACTCGGTTGTCGGCTTTTACATCACTTTCCCCTCCCTGGGCTGCCTTGTCTGGCCTCAGTGGAAGAGGATGAGCCACTTGATGTGCCAGCATGCCTTGGTATAAGAAGGGGGCTCCCCTTTTTCTGAGGAGAAGGTTAGGGGAGAAAGGGGAAGAAGGTGGGAGGGGAGACCGGAAGGAGGGGGGACTGGAAGGAGGGGGGACTGGAAGGAGGGGGGACCAGAAGGAGGGGCACTGGAAGGAGGGGGACCAGAAGGAGGGGGGACCGGAAGGAGGGGGGACTGAATCAGGATATAAAGTGAAAAAATAAAAACATCAATTTAAAAGAAAAAGAGGGACGGTACCAGCATACTGACCTGCCAAGCCCAGCCCTCAGGCAGGGTTGGTGCTGGCTACTAAATAACCAGTGTGCTCACCCTCAGTTCCTCGCGCTCAGTGAAGGGTTTCAGTTTGGCGGAGAAGAGCACTACTGTACACCAGCAGTGACAACGGGACCTCTACACAAGCTGCTGTGGGGGTTAAGTGAAGGAATTTATGTAAAGTTACTTAAAACCAGACCTGGAAGTCACTACTGAAGCAAAATGGTTAAATATTACCATAATTTCACTTAGATATTAAATTCAGATGAGAATTGTAAAAAATTTCACATTATGCAACTATTTAAAACATTTGTGGGAGGCTGGAGAGATGGCTCAGTTAAGAGCGCTGGTTGCTCATCCAGAGGACCCAGATTTGATTCCTGGCATCCGCATGGCAGCTCACAACCATCCATGGCTCCATTGCCAGGGACTCTGACCCCCTCTTTTGGCCTTCATAGGCACTGCACATGCGTGGTGCACATACATCCATGCAGGAAAAGCAGCCATACACATAAAATAAAAGTTTTAAACATTTATGGCTGGTCAGAGGGCAGAGCAGATAAAGGCACGTACTGTGCAGTGGTGCCCATGTAAAGATGGAAGGGTAAAAATGACCCCACAAGGTTTTCCTCAGAGCGATATGCACATTCTGTGTTACTCTCCACCCCATCACACACACACACACACACACACACACACACACACACACACATGCACACAGAGAGAGACAGAGACACAGAGAGACAGAAAGACAGAGACAGAGACAACAGAGACAGAGCAGACAGAGCAGATAGACAGAGAGACAGAAAGACATGCACACAACACACACTAAATTTTAAAACCATTGATGAATATTTTAACACATAGGAGACTGTTGAAAAATACAATAAATGTTGTGCAACATATAATCTCAAATATATTTTGAAGAGTTTTGAAAGGCATTTTATGAGAACATTAACAGTGGTTGGACTCGGATGTGAGTACTTAAATCAATTCCATTTCTGTGCACTTTCTTCTATTTTTCAATTTTTTCCTACAATTAGCATATGTTTTATAATTAGGAAAAAAACTATACTTCAAAGACTCTAACTCAAAGTCAAAATGGCTTTAATCTTGAAAATGAAAATGTGCCATTCTGCAAAGCACGCAATAAAGTTGGGTAGATGGTTGAGAAAGGGCTGCGTCTTTCCATCAGACTGCAGCACAGGACTCTGCTGTCTCTCTGATCCTTCTGTGATACTTCACGGCTACTGAAAATGGGGATTTTTACCCAAACTTTTTAATCTGTTTGTTTCCCGCCTCCACGGTAACAGCGATAACCTTAAAGGACCCCAGGATTGAGGCACTGCAGATACCCCTGACCACCTCTCAGTCCAAAGGACAAGGATACTACTGGAAAATGCATGTGCAGCCAAGCACTGAGTTCCCAGTAGCATCTCATGTAGCCTTGCCGTGACTGTGCCATGTACGTGCTCACTGGACCCACTTCACAGACACAAAAGGAGAAAGGCTGAGCATTTTGTCTCCAGCTGGTAATGATGTTTGGGAGTTACAAAGCCTTTAAGGGGTGGTGCCTCGCTGGAGGAAGTGGGTGGTGTGGGTAGGTCTGGAGGTCTTAGAGCCTGCCACCACTTTCTGTTCATCCTACACTCCTTGACAATGCAACCAGCCCCCTTGGCCTCCTGCTGCCACGTGCTTCTCTGTGCACCCCAACCATCATGATCCATGATGCAGGACATACCCTTCCTCTCTTGTTGCTTGCTGCATACTTGGTCATAGCAACAGGAAACGTAACTAACACGCTCTATCCACAGCTGGCTCTCTGAAGACCTCCACTACTGTCCCTCCAGCAGGTAAAGCCTACCCTACCCGTGGGTCCCCCACCTCTGTCCCTCCAGCAGGTAAAGCCTACCCTACCCGTGGGTCCCCCACCTCTGTCCCTCCAGCAGGTAAAGCCTACCCTACCCGTGGGTCCCCCACCTCTGTCCCTCCAGCAGGTAAAGCCTACCCTACCCGTGGGTCCCCCATCTCTGTCCCTTCAGCAGGTAAAGGCTACCCTAGCTGTGGCTCCTCCAGCCACTCAGAAGTCACCCCATGTCCTCTGCTTCTGTAGCATCCACAGCAAATCCACTCGTTCTGCCTTCAAAAATGGCCATCGTCCAACACTTCCCTGCCTTCCACCCACTGGAGCCAAGCCAGCAGCACCTCTCACCTGAGTGGCTGCAATATCCTCCTCCTTGCTCTCCCTGTGACATTCCAGCTCCCCTCACACAATCCCTGTCTCTCCCAAAGTCAAAATAAAGATCTTTACAGTGACTTGCTGGTCCTGTACAGTACAGAACACTGCCTTTCCATTCCTTGCCACCCTGCTCCATCCACTCTGCCCCTTGCTGCCTCCTGATCATTGGGCACATCTCACTCCAGGACCCTCAGTGTCTGCAATCTCAGAATACATCCTTGCTCCCTTCCTGATTTCCTTTGGGCCCCAGCTCAGATGCCCCCTTATTGATAAGGCCCTCACCAATCACTGCATTAAAAGGCACGATCTTATGGATCCCAGTCCAATTCACTGTTTTCCATTTGGACCATGAAGCATGTGCTCCCATCTGACCTTCTGTGGACTCTGCCTTTCTCTGTCCTCCCCCACCCTCACTGGAACGCAGAGGCCCCTTTCAGTCACTGTGGAACTCCCCAGACCCTGGAAAACTAAGTCAATATAAAAAAAAGTTAACATCAAATGAGTGAGTGAATGAAAATGAATGAATGAATGAATAAATAAATAAATAAATAAATAAATAGATGATAGATTAAAATCATCTATCTAATAAACTTCAGTACTATGTTTCCGACTTACACCATATGCCTTCACAGTCCACATCCCCCTTGACTCTGGCTACCAAGAAGTGCTGCCTGCAAACCACACAAAACCAAAGACGTCAAGCATCACCCACTGTTCTAGAGAAAGCTGCTGTGACCCTTCTCGGGGTCCGAGAGCGGCCATGGGGCCAGTCTCCACACATACAAAGGACAAGAAGCATGGAACAGTAATTTGTCTTCAATCCCACCATGGCTGGGAAGACACCATGCACAGGCCTGCACAGACTCATCCTCTCCACAGGAGAAACTACCACACACACAGACCCTCCTGACAGAGCCACAGGCCTCTGCGCATCCTTCAAACACCTCCATCCCCACTGCTTATTTTGGTAATGATCCCCCAGGCAGGAGGCCACAGTGTGGTGTCAGCATGTTAGAGCCCAGGCTCCCTTGTTTTAATTGGTCCCACGCATTTCTGATTTTAGAGCATCCTTCACTTACTTGGTTTAAAAAGTCAGTCTCTGCATGATCCAATAGGAGCCCAGAGAATAGGTAAGAGAGTGAGTTTCAGCCATAACACTTGTGCTTAATGGTTAGATATTAATTGGCTTTTTTTCCCCTGTAAGTGTGTAAATCATTTCAGTCTTTGTTCATTCTCATTAATGAAGGAACGGTGCTCATCAGTGTCCACATTCCACGTCACCTTGTAAAACCACAGCCCATGTATTTAAAAAATAAAATAAAATAGATTTATCACAATTTGAAATGCAGATAGTCATTAAAATAGTAATTAAAATATAACTACGAGCACAATAAAAGCTCCATGATAACAGCCTACACCTTAATGTATATTAATTCCCTTAATGATTTACTATATACATCTTACAGGGTCAAATCAATGTCTATGCAAAAAAAAAAAAAATTCAATTAAATCCTATTCACTGTATCTTTCAAGGGAGTCTATTGTTTGGTTTTGTCTCCTGCCAGGCCATTTGTCAGTTGTTCTCACCCAGGATTATAAACAGAAAGGATGTGACCCATCAAGGTTGGGAGAAACGCATCCAAGTCCAACCAACGCACCTTTGCCATCTCCTGCTCATTTGTCACCAGCGACCTTGTGGACGGGGAAAGAAGAGGCGCTGCCAGGGCCACATTCCCAAATAAGCCTTTGGCTTGCTGGCCGTAACATTCACTAACTCCCCCACCTCACTCGCTGGACCAGCCCAAATAAGCTACTGCAAGCAACAGACTCTGACTGCCCCGTCTCTACCCTGGGACTTCTTGCCCTAGTGCACAGACCGAGTCAGCCTGTCATTACCAACCTTCCCTCCCCTGGGTTGAGAGAAAAAACAAACAAACTCCATCTCTGGTCCCTGCCCCAAAGCCAGTGGCTTACCACGCTTGTCCTTTGCCTGAGTGAATTAACTAAAATTAAAACCCACAGAGACTAGTTCCATGCTTGGGGAAATGGACAGCCAGGGAGAGTTTCTCAAAGCAGAAGGCTAGAGGTCAGAGGCTTTCTAGAATCTCTTCTCTGTACCTTCCCTGACATTCATCACAGCCAGGTGCTGGGCGGTACCCAGAGCCTGCGGGGAAGACCGCAGGGGTCTTAGGCTCTGGTTGGGCCCAGGGGATGGATGCACCACTTAGGGTCTTCTGCTCAGCCACTCCCTCTATCAGTGACCACTAGAGGGCAACCAGCATCCCTGTTGTCCGTGGTAAGGTCCTGCGTCGATCTAGAGAGCTTTGGGATTTGGAAAGGGCAAGAGGTGACCCAGAGCCTCCCTCTACAGCAGGGAGAAGTCAGTCCACAGTGACCAGCAGCGTCACACCCATTTTCCCGGCAGAGAATGACAAGTCGCTGAATGACAGTTTACTTTGGGACCCAACATTTGGAAAGGACGCTGCACGAAACACAGCCAAAGCGATGTTGTGTGCGCATGCTCTCTCGCGTAAGGCTTGGCCCTTCGCAGTTGTCATGGCAGGGGTTTTAATGGGCCCCTCTTCCCGGAGATGCCTTCACTCTGCTGTCCTTTCTGTGCGCAAGGCCTCGCCTATCAGAAGACCCTTCTAGGTTCAGAAAACACCGAACCTGCTGCAGAAGCGCACGGATGGACGGAGAGAGCGGGGGAAGGGCTGAGCAAAGGGACAGCCGGCAGAGGTTCTCACTAAGCAAGACGGCCCCATGCTGCCGCTGGGCTTTATAAGCCTCCACTGCACAATGCTGCTTAAAATATAGGTGCAATTTGGGCCTGTGTTTAATACTGTTTAATTTTATTTTGTACTGTGTAGTATTTCCCCAAGCTGAGCCTGGGCTGATTTGAATCTTGGCTCCAGGCTTTGCTGACTTGACAAAGTTGCCTACTTAGGGTTCCTTTTGCCAGAACCCCGTGCTCATGCTGGGCTCACGGTCCACAGCTACTGTCCAGGATCCCCTCACGGGACCCACAGTTCAAAAGGAGGGCACACAGCTGGTCCCCTGGGATGGAAGGGCAGGACCACACTATTGACAAGAACTCTCCCTGGCTCTGGCCTGGGGCTCATTATTTGCCTATTTCTGACCTCTGTGCTTTGTCTGTGTGCTCTTACCAAGTTGTGTGCATGAGATCCATGGTTTTGGAGGAAGGCTCCCCCCTCCCAAAAAAAGAAATCATATTTTCCTATTCCTGGCTCCTCTGGTTGGAAGCAAAGTGATCATGGGGGAGCTACTACACACCTCAACTCTTATCTTTATCCCAGAGGGTCCCCAGGAGGGTGGAGCAAGAAGCACGGAGCTCCCTCTACAGAGGGAGGCATGCAGTAGGTGCTCAGAAAATAACTGTGAACCTTCCCGGCGAGTGACTGGCTTCCCCCGTGGCCTTTGGGTCAAAGACATGCTTGTAAAATAAAGATGTTTCCAGAAATGGGCAAGTATGGGCGGGCTCCCAAGGCCCTTTAGGAACCAGGGCGTGACAGGCGAGTGTGCTTCCTTCTTTCAGATCTGTAGCTCTGAGAGACCAAGGCTGCTGACAGCTCAGCCCCTCCCCTGCCCTGGGGCTCCTGAACAGCTCCCTGCACAGGAGTCTGGCTCCTTTCTTCACTGTCAATTATCTACATGAAAACACGTCAATAAATCCGCTCAGCTGGAACACCCCATAAACGCTAGTATGTAAAAAGAAAAAGAAAAGAGATTTTCATGGCCAGCATGCTGAGCAATGAGAGAGAGAGAGAGAGAGAGAGAGAGAGAGAGAGAGAGAGAGAGAGAGAGAGAGAGAGAGACTGCTGGTCCTTTGGCAGCCCCTGAGTGGCCAGGAGGGTCTTGTTGTCAAGCTGGGCCAGTCAAATGTTGTGGAGCCATGAATTTTTCCACATTCCAATAAAGTGCCTTTTACTTTATTTGTCCAGATTATGTAAAAATGGATTTTTCCATAAAAACAGAGCTCAGGAGACGTGATGGATTTTTCTCTGGCACCTCTCACGGGGCCACGTCTATGACTACTGCCGTCTTCTTGGCCCAATAGCACATGCCTTGATCAGCCTGTCCTCCTTTCTGCCTGCTCATTGGCTTTCAATAATTTCGCAGAAGCCCATGAGTAGTCACTAAATTTAAACTCCTGTCCTGAAAACTCAAACTTGACTCAATAAGCACTTATCGACATCCAACGATGGCACCGGGACGTGGGGCCAAGTGCTGCGCTGCAGAGAGGGAGAGGAGAGAGGAACGGCCTCCTAAGCAGGTCGGCGCTGGAACATTCTTCAGTTTGAGCTCAGCACAAGGAACCTCGAGAAGGACTTGGCAAAGGACACAGAGGTGTAGGCATGAGAGTGCAGTGCCATTTGCAGGAGGGTGCTTCCGGCCACAAAAATCACAGCAAAGGCTAAGAAGAAAGATGGGCCATGTCATGCCGCGGGAGGTCCGCAGGTACAGGTCAAGAACCGAGGCCGAGGGATAGAGAGATGGCGCAGTGGGTAAGCAACTTGCTGAACAAGCATGGGGAACTGTGTTTCATTCCCACACCCACAACCAAGGCCACACATGCTGGCACATGCTTGTAATCTCAGCACCGGCTAGGCAGGTATAGGAAGACCTCCCACAACTGCTGGACAGCCAGTCTCATCTAATGACTGAGCTGCAGGTTCAGTGACAGACCCTGTCTCAAAAAAAAAAAAGAAGGCGTAGAGCACCGAAAGCAAATATCAAACATCAACCTCTGGCCTCTATACCTGCCCCCAAACGTGCACATGCGCACACAACTTGAGTCCTGCTGGCAAGAACTAAGACATGACACTGTGTACACCGTGGATGGTAGCCCCTGTCTGGGAGAACAGACACTCTTGGATGCTCTGAGAAACTACCGGAATAGCCACATGCTAAAATCAGCAAGTTCTTTTCATCTGCACCTTTCTGTGTCCTTTGTGGGAATCATACTTCCTGGTATGCAGCACACGCTCAATATTGGATGGGTGGTTGGGGATAGATATACGGATACCTAATTAAACCAGAATAATAGGAACAGATTCAAGTGCATTCCCACCACCCTGTAGGGCTTCAGAGGAGCAGAGCAAGAAGGCTGTATTTAAGAAGAAAACACATGATGCACAGGAGCCTGTTTTTCAAAAAGGCATTATTCAGAGACAAGGAAGACATAAAAGAATCATAGAGACACCTGACCCCGGTCAGGCAGCACTGTTCAAGGAGGAAAGACGCTGAACCTAAGGAGACTGAAGCCCAAAACCCTTCCACGTCCCTCCTGTGGAACAGCTCCAAAGGCCACGTTCCTCCTGTGGAACAGCTCTGAAGGCCACGTTCCTCCTGTGGAACAGCTCCAAAGGCCACGCGGTTAGGTTCACCACAGCAACGATCTCATTCGTGGTACAAATTTTCTGGATTCATTACCTTTCCTGTCACTGTTATCAAATACCTGACAAGACATGTTAAAGGGGGAGGGGG
Organism: Acomys russatus; assembly: GCF_903995435.1. Classification (NCBI taxonomy): domain Eukaryota; kingdom Metazoa; phylum Chordata; class Mammalia; order Rodentia; family Muridae; genus Acomys; species Acomys russatus. The sequence goes on from NC_067165.1 coordinate 42,919,577, forward strand.
AAGAGTTATTTCCGCCCATAGTTTGCAGGGATACAGTCCATTATGGAGGGTAGGTGTGACAGCAGGCTTTGCATGTAGAATGTCCTCTGCAGAACTGTGTGTTTGGACACTGGGTCCCTGGCTGATGGCAATATCTTAGAGGTTGTAAACATTTTGAGAGACGGAGCTTAGCTGGAAGAGGTGGGCATGGGAGCTGGCCTTGAGGCCTATCGCCTGGCCCCACTTCCTGCCCCAAGTCTGCTCCCTAGTCTTCTGAGGTGTGAGCAGGTTCCTACCCCACGGATGCCCTCAGCATTGCTCCCATCATGGTGGGCTGTATCCCACCACGAAGATAAACTATTCCCCCTAAGTTACTTCCTGCCGGACGTTTGATCAGAGTGACAAGGAAAGCAATATAGAAAATTGGTATCAGGAGTAGGGTTGTTGCCGGATAGGCCTAACCATGCGGCTTGTGGGTCTTTGGGACCCAGAAGAGTTCGGAACATCAGGATAGAGAGCTCCTGGGCTGCTGCAAGTAGAGTTTAATGGTACATTCTTGTGAGAGCTCAGAAGCTTAAGACAGCGATAGAAATGTGACCGTGAAATCCAGGCTCGGGGTATACCAGGGCACAGGGAGGGCTCTACTAGGAATCAGGCTAGAGGATATTCATGCTATCTGGAAGAACCTCAGCTTCTGTGTTTTTTAAATCCTGAGTAAGGCTGAAGTAAAAAAGCAATAGGCTATGTTCCTCAGCAGAAGAAATTTCAACAACACACCATTCAAACCGTGGCGTGGTTACTGCTGCACACTCAGATTTATGGTGGCAAGAGGCAGGGAAATGTGAAAGTGTCCAGCAGAGTGAGGAAATGAGTGTCCGCATGCTTAGAGCTGAAGGCAGGACAGACAAGGACAGTTCAGACAAAACCGCTGGCACCATCAAACAAGATTAGTGCAATTAAAGAAAGATCTCAAAACTTTGTCCTGGGACCATAAGAAAAGGGCATTGAGAGAAAGACACTATAGCCCATTCACTGAGAGCCCGAAGATGTGACAATGTAACTCACTTGAAAAGAGAGTTCCCGAACAAAGATGCCCTCTGGGAGACCCTGTCCCAGCAAGTCCACTTAGGTAAACACTTTTTCAGGCTTGCCCATCAATACACACAGGGGCAACTACAGCTGTGATCGAAAGAGTTACCTTCATCTTCCCTGGTAGCAGAAGTTGGTATTGCCCCCTTTGATACTGTTTCTAGCAGGAATTCAAGATGCCGCAAGATCACGTGAGTCATGGTAGCTTACGTCAGCACTCCAGCAGGCTGGGTCAGACAAAGCCACACACAGCAAGTCAGGTCACCTACACGGAGCTCCTGAGTGAGCACCCCACGAATCAGTAAAGTCAAAAAGCCTAAGTTACAGGTGGAGACCCTGAGAAATCAGACACATCAGAAGTGTAGGACACCTACTGAGGAATGGTGCAGACACCAAAGGGGAGCTAACCCAAGAGAGGGGCCGTGTGTGCTGCAGGCAACTGAGCTGGTAAAAAAGCAGGACCACGCAAACCTGGTGGAGCACAGAGGATACCACCACAAGCCCCAAATGCTGGACAAGGAACTGCTGGGCTGTGTGTTTACCCTGATGGATTTTGGTCCTGTTTTGATTTGATACTCTCTTGCTATTCCCAATTCTCTCTTTTGGAGTGGGCCTATTTATACTGTTATGTACTAGGAGCATGTAACTTTAAAAAAAACAAATTATAGGGGATTACAGGAAAGAAATTGCCTTGTGTCTCAGAAGAGACATTGGACTTCTAAACAGTGCTGAAACTGTTATGTCCGTGGAGCCTTTTGACACTGGTGTGACTGCGCTTTTCATTATGAAGTGGCTATGAGCCCACAGGGGTGAGGGGGAGGAGTGTCGAGCCCACAGGGGTGCGGGGAGGTGTGTCGTGGTTTGGTCATAAACTGTCTCACCGGCTCGTGTGCGTGAATACTTGGTCCCCAGCAACTGGTGCTACTTCCGGGTGTTGTAGAACCTTTGGCAAGTAGGGTCCACCCAGCAGTGGACCTCTGGGAGTGAGGCCTCAGGTTCACACCCTTCTCACACTGCCTGCATCTCCTTTACCTCGTGATCCTTGGCAGTGTGAGCAAGCAGCTACCCCTTACTTTCACCACCATAGAGGCACCAGCTACCATGTCTTACCCAGCACAACTAACTATCTCCTTAAGCTGTAAGCCAAAGTGACCCTCTCTCCCCCATTTACTTCATTTTTGTGGGTCATGGGGTCAAGAAGGGATGGGCAAAGTTCATGAGCCTTCCAGTCTCCAGAGGGCCTTTTATTCCTCTGTAGCTGAGGTAACTTCTCCCTCCGTGTGGAATGGTCACATTCCTAAACTGTTCCTCTGTGCTCCTGGCACTCCACAGAACTACCCCCATCTCTTCCTTCCCAGACCTGCTCAAATATTCCTCCTCCTCAAGGGCCCTATCTTCTCCCTAGCCCACACTCCTGCCTCAGTGTCCTGTCCTTTGCTGTTGCACACCACTTCTCATGAGCAAACTCATCTTCACTGCTTACTAGTTGAATGCCTACCGCCCTAAGCAGTGGTCATCACGTGAGCCATCTTGAAGATGAGCTGGTGCTCCAGGGGAGTGGTGACCCTGTGTGGGTGCCCTAAGCAATCCAACCTCCTCCACCACATCCTAAAGCAGGTCCAGGTCCCTGTTGAGTGTCCATCTCGTGGTGACCAGCGTTCGCCTCGAGGCAGATGTTGCTGGGCTGAGGGGCAGACAATTTAACTTTGCATATTTAATGCAGGCTCTTTCTATGAGTGAAAGCCAGCTACCTTTGGTGCAAGCTCTACGAAACCCACCCAGAATCTAGGAGTCAGCTGAGCCATTTCATTTGTAGAGGTGACTGGAGCGATGGAGATATAAGTAAGGAAGTGTGCTAATTTAAGCACCAGGCACATGTGATCTTAGGCATCCAATCAAAGTGTTGCTCAAAAGCCAGGCACATGTGCCTCGTGTTCCTCAAGTGGCGCGCATGGCTTCCTCATGCACATCGGTATCTGCGTGCTTCTTCATTCTCCAGAGCTACTGAGGGCGGCTTACAGCCAAGGTTCGGGGAAGTCGGGGGGAGTATACCGTCTTGGTCTGGAGCCTCAGGAACAGAGAAGGGTAAAGGAAGTGGGGAGAGAGTGGGTGAACAGCACGTGGCAAGAGAGGGGTGGTCCCTGAGTGCAGTGCGAGCTGCTCCGTTGCCATCCTTCCTCCCCCTTCCTCACCTTAAAGTGTCGGCAACCACTGAACGCCCTCTCCACACTCTCTTTCGACTCGACCTTGTGCCAGCTCGTGGTCCTAAGCACAAGCCGTCTGTAATGACTTCTCCTTCGAGTCTGAGCTCTGCAGATCTACCTCTAAGACAGCCCCCAACTGGTGCCTCGCATCACTATTAGGTGTGCTGTGCCGGACACATCCGGAATCCATGTTCCTGTTTGCCTCCTCAACCTGTGTCTCCCCAGGCCTGACATGTTCAATATGCAGCGACATTAATTATACACGCTGGAAATCTAGAAATGCCATGGGTTTCGATGCTAAAGACATCTCAGAGTTGTCTGCTTCTCTTTGTTTTCCCTGCCAGGCCCTGGTCTGTGGCCACAATATTTTGCTTCGACAATAGTGGTCACTGCCCAATCAGTGCCCACACTAGACCCCAACATGCCCCACCCCACCTCCAGAGATCCAGAGACCGTGGAAGCCATCCATTGCCCAGCGCCCCTCCCCCCACACACACACCTCCCTACTATCCCAGAACCAGGCTTCACCTCCCTCCGGCTCTGGCACTATTTCTCTCCAAGCATTCTAAGTTCCTGCCCCAAGGCATGGCATCATTCCATTCTTCCTCACCCCTCCTCCCTGTCACACATACACACACACACACACACACACACACACACACACACACACATACATGCACATATACACACATACATACACACACATACACACGCACACATGCACGCACACACACTTGCACTCTCTTCACTTGTAAGGATACGTTCCTGATACTTCACAAATCAACCCTTACATCCTCCTTCCCAGCTCAACTCAAGATACTTCTTCCTTGGGGGTCAAGCCTAGGCAAGTACCCACAGCCCTTCCCTCCCCGCAGCCCTCCCTACAAGTCTTTTCATCTGTTTTACAGCACTTTTCATCAATGAAACTACTTTTTGCTATTTATTTGCTGGCTGACATAGATTAAACTGGGTCTCCCCTACACTCAAGTGTTGGAGCTTGGACACAGTGGGATGGTGTTTGGAGATGGGGCACCTTCGGGAGGTCACGATGGTTAGACTAAGTCAGGAAGGGGGCGCTCCTGATGAGATTAGTGATGTTACAGGGAGGGAGAGAGGGAGGAGTGGCCCCCTGTCCCCGCTAGCTATAATTATCAACTTGACACAGCCTGAGCCATCTGAGAGCATCCTCAATGAAAGAATTGCTAACTCAGACTGGCCTGTGGGCATGGCTGTGGAAGCAGTACTGATTGTTAGCCAATGCAGGGGGGCCCTCACCACCGCAGACAGCACTGCCCCCAGCACATGGTTCTGGGCTGTACGAGAAAACCGGCCAAGCGTGAGCTGTGGCTGAGCCAGCGAGCAGCCTCCTTCATGGTTCCTGCTCCAGTTCCTGCCCTGACTTGGACTGTGACCTGCAAGTCTACACTGAAATAAACCCTTTCCCCCACTATCACCACCACCACCGCATTGCTTCTGGTCAGAATGCCTTCTCACAGCAACAGATAGGAAACTGGAACATGCCTGCACCCCCCTCCCCATGTGATGACACAAAGCAACTATCAGCCGTGACCAAGGCCTTCACCAAGAACCCAGTCATCCAGAACCTTGATCCTGACCTTCCCAGGCCCAGCATTGTGGGGAAAAAAAATCAATGTCCATTGTTCGCACACACATTCTAGTCCGTGCTGGTTTGCACTGGGGCAGGAGGAGGCTAGCTCGCACTGGGGCAGGAGGAGGCTAGCTCGCACTGGGGCAGGAGGAGGCTAGCTCGCACTGGGGCAGGAGGAGGCTAGCTCACACTGGGGCAGGAGGAGGCTAGCTCGTTGGCTTACCTTCCTCTCCCTGCCACACTAGAATATAAACTGCAGGATGCAGAAAATGCCTGGAACATATTTGCCATTGTGTTTCCAGGGCCAGCAGGATGCTCGACAGAGGACAGGTGCCAAAAACACCTCTGCAAACTTGTTCCCACTGCATAGCTACAATTTACCGTTGATGTGAGAAAAAAAAAAAAACAAAAAACTAATGGTCTACATCCAAAAGCAAACAGTGGAGCTGGGGAGGGCATTCCGATACCAAGTTGGTTCAAAACTTAACCGGAGGGGGGGCACAATATTTCTTAGGAAACCTTTCCTTTTAAGAGTTGGGAGATTCCATCTAAGAGAAGATCTGTCTGTCTGCCTCCCATCTGCAATGCAGCCACGCCAAAGCTTTCTGAGGTACGCTCTGCAGAACATCCTCACCACAGAGGCACCTCAAAACAAAGGACATGGGTGGGGGTGGGGTGGTCTACCATCCAACAAGCAAAAGGCTGTGTGTCACCCTTGCCACCCCAAAGCCGTGTAGATGAACGCCGCACAGCCCACGGGCCTAGCCCCTCCTCCTACCAGCAACCCTAAACCGTTTGACGTGTGGAGTGAGCTGAGTGGCGCTCTCTGTGAAGGCATGATTGAACCCCAAGCCCACTAGTCAGTGTGACCTTAGCGAGCAGGAGGAGCTCTGCACATGTAATCAGGCTAAGATGAGCTCACAGTCCCAAATCCAGCAGGACTGTGTCCGAGGCCACATGAGTTAGGGATACCCCGGGCAGCAGTCACCTGAAGAGGGACACAGCTGTAAGCCAAGAATGCCAAGAGTCAGTGGCAGGCTGGAAAGAAGCCAGAAAGTGTCCTCTTGGGGCCTCTGAGGGAACACTGCCCTGCCAGCATCTTGACTCTTGACATCTGTCCCCTGCAAACTGCAGAGGCCCCAGGCCTGCTGTTTCCCACTTTCCTGTCCATAGGGCTATCATAACAGTCACAGGAGGCGAGCACTCCAGAGTTCCCTGGCCGGCCACCCACCTCCCACACAGAGCCCAGATTTCAAACACAGTTGCTTGGTGTCAGCCCTAGGACACGATGCCTCAGAAGGCTCACAGGTCCCTACATGCCCTCTGCCTGCCCTCCGTGATGACAGCAACTGCAGTGCACAGGCTGCCCCAAACCAGACTGTGTCTACATGGAAGGTTCCGTGCCACACATTCTACCATGCTGCCTTGCCTCCTCTTATTTCCTCTTCCCTCCTTTTTATATCAAGCATGTTGTAACTAGCTGCACTATATATTTCTTTTTAACTTACCTTCTGTAGGCAATTCATTACATAAATCCTACAGAGCATCTCTGTGCTGTGGACCCTTGCCTCTCTTTCTTCTGGACATCCTAGACCAGTTGGTTTGTCCTTGCAAGTGGGTTGAACTGTGGCTAAAATGTTGGATTCATAGCCTGGTGCCTACTCACATGAACGTACTCGGCAAGAGGGACCCTAAAGGTGAAGAGAAGACTAAGATGGTGACATGAGGCCTCAATCTGGGGACAGGGTGAGAGAAAAATCAGAACAATTCACTCTCTTACTCCTCATGGTCTTCACGCCATACCAAGACATCCAAACACGGCTTGTCCAGATCCTGCCTTCCCTTTTGGCCCATAGGACTCCATCCTTGGCCACTGCTCCCGCCATCTCTTCCCACCTGCTCTGCCACCGTGCTAGCGTGTCTGTGCTCTGCTCCGCCTGGTGCCTTTACAGGGCTGTTTCCTGCAGTGAGCACAGCATTCCACGCTTCCCTGGAGTGTCTTCTGAGCCCCTGGTTTAATCTCACTTCTACTTCTACCTTTCCCAGTGCTGAGCGGTCAACCCACACCCTCCTGCCCACGTGTCCACCACCAGGAGTGGGTGGGTTCAAGTTGTTTACTGACTATTCTGATGGAGGGACCACTCAAGTCAGGGTTCAGGGCACCCTCCACCCAGAAGCAGAAACTTGTCTCAGGCGCTTGACACTGTGGGAGTCAGTCCCAGTGGCCATCAGCCCAGGGGACATGGTTGGATGGCTCAGGTCACCTGTGAAGACAAGCCAGTGCCCACGTGTTCACTGCACTGCAAAATGGGAGCAGGTCTCACTCACGGGTCTGGCACAAAGGAAAGGTGTGATTAACACTTGTCCAGCTGAGCCAAACTCTTCCAGACAACGACAGAAGGGGAAGGCAGAGGGTTTTCCCAGACTACTACACCGACTTGGAAGCCAAGCGGACCCCATGCCCGGACAGTCTGCACGCTCAGATGGTGAGTCTGTCAGATCTCACAGCTTCGAGACCTTGGAAGGCTCTGAAGTAAATCAAGACGGAATCAAAGAGGAAGAGGGAAGCATGCAAGCGTGGGTAGCACCTTCTAGGCCGCCCTCCTGGCAAGCTGGGCACACGCAGTTCCAGCATAAAGAGATCTCTGTGCCCCCTCCCCCCGCTCTGAGGCCAGCGTTCTGCCTGCTCCCGGGAAGTCGGAACCTGACTCCCCAGTGATTTCGACGCAGAGATGCAAGAAACCATGAAACGCTCCACAGTCTGAGGCTTGTGTGCTGCGTGTGCACACACACACACACACACACACACACACACACACACACACACACACACACACACACACGGGACAGAACAGCAGTGATGTGTTCCAAGACAGCTGGGCCTACGCCCAGGTCTATGTTGGAAAAGGACTACACGACCACGCCCTTCAGTGTGAGGCAGGAGACTCCTGTCATGAACTTACTGTGCCCCTCTCCCATATACTTGTTGACTTCCTGAAGCCTGGAACGGCCAAATACAATTCAGGGGAGAGGCCCCCAAAGAGATAAGAAAACGAGCCCCACATGATGAGTGGGGCCCAACAGGACTGCTGGCTTGTAAGAGATTGAGACACGGGGGACACCAAGATGTGCACATGGGGGAAAGGCCGTGTGAGGAAATTGTGTGAAGACATCACAGCAAAACAAGGACTGAGGCTTCAGGAGAAGCCAGCCCTGTACACACTTCCATCTTGACTCCTAAGACCCACACCTGTCCCGTGGGACTTGGCTGTGTCTGGACTACCCGGCTCACACAGACCCTTAGGAAGATAACCTGACAATATTTGGGTTCCCCTCATGCAAAGGGTCCTGGAGGCTGGCCTGGTGGGGGAGGGCAGCCGAAGTTGCTCATGTTGTAGGTCTGTGACTTTGGCTCACGTCCTGGTTCCAGCCGGTTTGCTGTGTTACTTGAGCCTTGGGGCTGCTCCTCTTTAAAGGAAGGCAGTAATAGCAACTGCTTCTTAGCATTGTGTGAGACTCGGATCTGATTATAGCTTTACAGCATGAAAGTAAGTGCCCAGCACAATAAAAGGCTCAATTAATACCACCCAGTATATTCTATTTTCAACCCTTTCTCAACGCACAATGTCCGCTCTTGTGGCTTCAGGCATAAAAGGGGGAAAGAATTTCCTCTAAGAGAAAATGAAAAAAAAAAAAAATTAGATGATATCATCTTACCAAGACCCAGAACATGGGACACAAAGATGCCAAGGTTTCCTGAATTCTCCTGACTCTCCACAATGTGCTGTTCCCCAGCCCTTCCTCCCCACCAACCACTCAACAACCAAAATCCACAACCTGAGCCAATTTCTCATCTCTGGAGGTCAGTGAGGGTGCCGGGGTGCTGATGGTGTCCTCCCTGGCCTACCCAGAGACAGAGATCTGAGATATGACAGGCGGAAGCCAGACATGAGGGAACATTGTGGGTATCATGCAAGAAAAAGATGAAAAGGGGAGTCTGGGGCCTGAGTGGTGACCCGGCCACAGCTGCCCAGAGGATCTATGACAAGTTGAAAGATGCAAGTTACTGGGCCACAGGGCCTCTGACTCCTAATCTCTGCCCTCCTGCGACTGTGGCCCTGCGTCTCACCAGAGCACAGGAGAGATCACCCTGTAGAGCCAGGGAAGGATTACGAGAGCCAACAAAGAAAGACGTGTATGTGTGTGCACATGCTCACATGTGTGTGTGCTATTCCCTAGTGTAACTGTAGCCCCTGGAGGTTAGACTTCCCTTTCTGTGGTGTGAGTCGGGGTGGGTGGGGTGGGCAGTGTACGTATATGCATGCAAGGGGGTGTGTACATCCATGCATCTGTGCCTGAAAGCTTCATGTCAACCATCTTCCCCCAGCATTCTCCATCTTGTTCTTTGAGGCAAAGTCTCTCACTGAACCTAAAGCTCACTGATTGGCCAGACTAGACAGACATCACCAAGGAGCTCAGCGCCTCTGCCTCCCAGCACATGCTGCTGCGCCTGGCTTTGACATGGGCACTGGGTTGCCCACGCTCATGCAACAAGCACCTTATATACTGGCCCATCTCTGCAGCATGAAAGTTGTTGGATTTTTTTTCCAAACTGCTTCTCATCCTCCCATGGCATCAGGATAAAATGTTGCTGGTGTGGGCAGAGCAGGGAGTCCTGGCTGCCATATTTGGACCTAGGACCTGTGCGAAAGATCTGTAGGTCCTGGTGCCAGGCACCACTGGGGGGAGATGTGGCCTCTTATGGTCCTACTCTACCTGGGTGACCACAGAGGCCACCTACCTCTCTGTTCACTGAGCAGCAGTTGTTTTTTCTTCACTTATTTTCAACACACACACACACACACACACACACCAGGTGTCACTCCACATGGCAAGACTGTGTTAGCATCCGCCATGGCCCTCTGATCAGCAGTAATGAATGCCAATTACCTCTAGCCAGCCCAGAGCCGGGGTCTAGGGGAAGACCCCAGGGAGCTGAGTAGCCCACGAACAAAGCACTGGGGGGGTCCTTTACTTTTTCTCGCAAAGAGATCACATCTGAGACAAAATAAAGAACGCATCATAGGAAACACGCAGACAAGGGCTTCCTGGCCCACACAGGAAGCCACACCAAGATCATCAGAAGACCACTCAGCTCAGGACACAGCAGACACAGTGGCATTAGTGGGTCTAGGGAAAGGTCCCACACAGCCCAAAGCTGCATATCTATCTGACGGGAAAGACAGGCGGGTGGAGCTCACACCTACCTGAGCATAACTCCTACGAGTGACACCAGCCCAGGTGTCCTCTGTGGCCACTGGGACGAGGATCCAGGAATAAGACCCTGGAAAAGCCAACTGCTGAACCAGGCTTTACTGGGGCGCCAGTGATGTTAATGGACCTGCCCCCCCCCCCAGAACAGATGTCCTCCTTTGCTTGTTCCCATGACTTTCTAGAAACCTGCTTGGGGGGCCCAGGGCTCCCACAAAGAGGACAACAGCTTTCCATGGGAGGTCTCTGTCCTCACCTGGTCATATTGGATCCATTCCAGCCAGGAGGGACGGCTCTGACTGGAGCTGATGAAGAGTGACCACACAGAAGATCTGCCACCCCAAACCCTTCCCAACAGCTGGTGCGCTCTCTCTCTCTCTCTCTCTCTCTCTCTCTCTCTCTCTCTCTCTCTCTCTCTCTCTCTCTCTCTCTCTCTCTCTCTCTCTCTCTCTCTCTCTCTCCTCTCTCTCTCTCTGGAAGCTGTGAGACTAGCAACCATAGGAGAAGGAATCCCCTTCCCCCAATTTAACAAACTTTCAGCCCCACAAAAACTCAGATGTGCACATGCCCTGCCCTCTGGGATCTGCCTCATGGGCAGACCAGTCACATAGCAGATGGACATCTTTCCTTGGTCCACTGGACAGCGATCTGAAGTTCAGCAAGAGCCACCCAACACCCTAAGACCTGCCAAGCCTGCTGCACATAGGGTGTCGTGAATTTCACTTTTTCTCTTGCTAATATACTTATGAGGTTGGCTTGTTAAAACACTTTGGTCTGGCTGGGAGGCAAGCCCTTCCAAGAATCCATTCCCAGGACTGTTCCTGCTGAATCAGCATTTGAGACAGGAGGCCAGGTTGGGACCTGGAGTGACCCCTGCCCAGGTAGATGTCCAAGAGGAGAGACACTTGCAGTCCAAGCAACCACCTTCCACAAGAATCCTGGATTGCAAAAGACAGAAAGGGGCTCACCTCAGACATGGGTAGAAGGGCAGAGAGGCAAGCCTGCTCTCTCACCCTTCACCCCCAGACTGGGCTCTCTGCTTACATGAACCCAAACCTCCAGTCACAGGTGGAGACAAGTGCAGAGCAAGCAAGGTGAGGTAAGCTCTGTGATGAAGCAAGGGTGTTGGGCACTGACCTTCCTAGGATCCGATGGGAAAGGTGTTTGCCCTCTGTGGGGAGTGGCTTGGGGGCTGAGCTCCGCCCCCCTGGGGGAGGGGAATAAATTGCCCATCTCAATAATCCAGCATCCAAAGCTGCATTCACCAGTCAACGCAGTCTTGAATCTGGCCCTCAGCAGCGTTTGTTCTGTCACTATTCTAACAGATTTTTTACCTTCAAATAGAAAATGAGCTGGGGCTAGGCAGATAACTGCCTCAGTAAAGTGCTGAGTAAGGATCTCAGCTCTCCAATACCCATGTTTAAAAGCCAGACATGCAGCACACACCTGTACCCCCCCGGCACTGGTGACATGGAAATGGCAGGACCCCTGAAGCTCACTGGCCAGATGGTCCAGCCAAATCTGTGAACTCCAAGTTTAGTGAGAGTCTCTGTCTCAAAAAATTAAAGTGAAGATAAAGACAGCTGATATTAACCTCTGGCTTACACATACATACACACACACGCACACACGCACGCACGCACGCACGCACGCACGCACACACACACACATATGCACACACCACGTACAGATGCCCACATAAACACACACACACTACACAAAAAAATAAAACGCAACGACAGCCTCCCGACTGGGAGATCTTCACCAACTCTACATCCGACAAAGGGCTAATATCCAAAATACATAAAGAATTCAAGAAATCAAACACCACCAAACCAAATAATCCGATTTAAAAGTGGGGTACAGAGCTAAACAGAGAATTCCCAACAGAAGAATATTGAATGTCTGAGAAACAAAATATGGGCCCGCGGGGTGGGGGGGGGGGGGCTGCAGAGACTGATGTACTAACCAAGGACCACGCATGGGTAAGGACCTAGATGTAGCAGATAGACAGCACAGTCTCCTGTGGATCTCATAATATGGGGAGTAGGGGCTACCTCTGACATGGACCCTGGCTGCCGCACTTTGATCACTTCCTCTTGGTGGGGGGGGCCTTGCCAGGCCACAGAGGAAGAGGATGCAGGCAGTCCTGAAGACTTGACAGTCTGAGGTCAGATGTTAGGGGGGGAGGACTCCCTTTTCTGAGGACTAGGGGAGGGGGAGGAAGGAGAGAGGGAGGAGGGGGTGGAAGTGGGAAGAGACGAGGGAGGGGGGCTACAATCAGGATGTAAAGTGTACAAATTAAAAATATTTCTAAATTTTTAAAAAAGAATGTTAATCACTCCACTGAGTTATCTTCGTATTAAAAATAATAATAAAATAAAAGATAAATGAACCCATTTAAAAAAGACTAGAAAAGAAATGAGTCCAAGATGTCTTTCAGGTGACAGGCACAGCCAGGGTCTGGTGGGTCAGAACATAGTCCCCTTTCCCACCTCGTGGCAGTGTGTCCCAACTACAGGTCACTATTTGAGTGACTCACAATAAATTATTGAAATTATGCTCATAGACGCTCAAAAGCATCCAAAGAGACTGTAAATCCATATGCATGCATGTGAAGAGTGGTTCTTGTGGCTGACGCCAGGTGAGGAAAGTCCTCAAATGTGCCAGCTCAAGTCTCCTGGGCTGACACTTTCACCTCTGCATCCCAGAGTCCAACTGTGCAGCCTTCAGGGTCTACACCGAGCCCCATGCCTAAAAGCGATGCATTGTAGGACTGCAGGGACCCTAGTCGGTGGCAGAAGGAACAGCCCACACACAGAGTGAGCAGGGGACAAAAGGACCTGCCCAGGAAAGGGCGGAGCCAGGAATAGCTGCAAAGGAGTGGGACAGGGGTCCCTGAGTTCCTGGCCAAGATTACTCTGGGGTGACAGACTGAGCCCAAGATCAGCAGCCAATAGGCCAAGCCAGAAGAAACAGGCTCTTGCCCTCGGGTAGCACCCAAGTAAAGGGGACACAGGATACTCAGGGCCCCCCTTCCAGGACACAAGGTGTCACCAACTCTAGCATAAAAAGGGCTTACCAAATGCTCACTCATTGTAGCCAGATGGCAGCTCTCACCAAGTGTCTACTGTGCACAAGAATTTGGGAAGTCCCTTCTCGTGTGTTCTTTCATTTGTTCCCAGGGCACCACGCCGGCCAGATGCCATGAGGAGCTAAGATTACTATGGAGCCCCTGAGATTCTACATAAGAGAATCTTACGTAGCCCAGGCTGGCTCTAAGTTACGGTGCAACCAAGAATAACCTTGGCCTTCGGATGCTCCTCCCTCCATCTGCTGAGTGCTGAGATTATAGGCTCATGTCTCTGCACCTGGCTTATGCGGCCCATGCGTTGTTGAGCCAGGGTGGAAGCGTACACGCTAGTCAAGCCTCTATCAACCCCATCCTGGGGTGCAGATTCTTAATGACATCGTAAAGAAAAAGCACGTGGCCCTTAATTCTGGGGCTTTGCTTAAAACAGCAGGAGATGCCAGTTACTATGAAATGCTGCCCACACATTATGATCGACCGCTTGAGCAACTCACACTGCACTGCAGGTGCTGCTACTGTCCCATTCTGCGGATGGCGACACTGATGGGTCTGTGGAGCAGGGTGTGGTGGCACAGACCAACCTGAGTCTAAGCCTATGCCTCACCTGTTTTCCTCATCGCCTCATGGTCAGAAAGACTGCCCCCTTCTAACCTATCTCTATAGTTCCTGACTGCTGTTGCAGTTCATGGGGAATACAACACATAGGAGGGGAGGTCCCCAGTTCTTCAGACACTTGTGGGTCTGACACGGCCCAAGCTACAACTGGCTTACTAATTGGTCCTGACAAACAGCAGATCAAAAGCCAAAGACTTGAGCCAGGGTGAAATAAATATGCATGGTGCACCCACAAGGCCTAAGACCCTCAGGTACCCATCATTGTCACCTACAACTCTCACACTCACAAGCCCGACAAAGATTCCCAGGAGTGGCCCAGCCTCCTTCCCATCCATCCATCCATCCTGAGGTGGAAACTGGCTGCCCCCTGTGGTAGATGCCCAGTGGCTTGCAGCAGAGTTGTAGGTCCCCATGTTCCTATTCACTGCGGTAAACTTGGGGTCTCCCCTCGGGAAGTCAACTGGATACCTCAGGATGGTAAAATTGTCAGCCTTGAGAAGGTCAGAGACAGGTCTTAGCAGCAAGATCTGTGAAGGGTGGCAAAGCAAGCACGAGACCACCAGGAGTTCACCACGGTGAGAGCGACAGTGTGGTAGTTAGCTTTAACTGCCAGCTTGACACATGCCTGAATCACCTAGGAAGAGTCTCGGTGAGGGACTGTCTACATTGGATTGGCCTTAGATCATGCCTGGGGGGGGTGTCTTAATTAAATTAACTGATGTGGCATCCCACTATGGGCAACACCATTCCCTATGCACCAGTGGGGAAGTCAAGCTGAGCACAAGCACGTGATCCCGCCAGTGTGACTCCCCACAGCGATGGGCTGTAGCCTTGAAGTGTGAGCTGAAATAAACCCTTTCTCCCCTAAGCTGTATTTATCACAGCGTAGGAGATGAGTGTTCATGTTGGTGGGACAGAGATCCTGGAATTGTTAAAATAGTCTCCTTATGGAAGGTCTCAGAGTTCCAGGAAGCATTCATTCATTCATTCATGTTTCCATCAGTTCACAAATGTGTCCTCTTGTAGGAGCCAAAGGTCAAACAGATGAAAATATCCATCTACAGTAACAAAGAGACACACATGCCTGGGGAAAGTAAGAGTAGTGCACCTGCCCTGGGAAATGTTGCAGAGGCCTGTGTCCCAGGAAGGGAGTGAGCCAGCTGATGTGGAGAGGACTATTGGATCCTGGTATGAGGCCCCCATTGTAGAAGCGACCTCGGCTTCTGCTCTGAGGAGGTGGCAGTAGGAAAGTTTGGGTCAAAGAAAGCCTGAGAGATGCCCAAAGAAGCCATCCTCACAATGTCTTCTGGGAAGCTCTGTCAAGAAGGTACCAGAAAGAAGGATGCTACAACATATCAGCCTGTCTGGACACAAGATGGTAACGGTCTGAGAGTGAGCACGGAGCCCACCTTCACTGAAGTTTTACTGTAAAGGGAGAGGGATGGGGGAGGCAGGGAAATGAGGACAGCAAAGGCAGAGACTGATGGGAAAGGACCCTACAGAGAGGAGGTGCTCAAGGAAATGGCTAGCCAGAGGAGGAGGGACACTATGGCTACAGTAGTGGGAACAGGCATGGGAGACAAGTGAGGTCTACAAGCAACAGGCAGCCAATGCTTCCAGCTGGTCTGCAAATCTCAATAGATAGATAGATAGATAGATAGATACAGATAGATAGATAGATAGAGACATATGCGTGACTATGCCATCTGCCCCACCACCACTCCCACAGCAGAGAATAGGGAGCAGGCAGGGAAAACTGTAACCCTGAATCTCATGGCCTCTATCTCCCAAGGGACCAGGCAAAGCATGAGCCACAGGCACCACTGTCGCACTGAGGGGCTCTGGAGAGGGATGACGGATAGCAGGCTGGTCCTGGCACGGCACGGTAGATGGACGTGAAGACAGGGCACGATGAGATGTAGGCAGGTTGGGCACTGGCCAAGTAAAGCTACCCATGGGAAAGAGGGACAGAGGAACAGATAGGGCGGAGGGGGGGGATGCTCCTCTGTTGCTTTGCGCATTGCAGGGCCTAGAACAGGGTCTCTTACACCACAAGCTGTTACGTAGCCCTAGGATAAATACAACTGAGAGGCACAGCAGGATCCATCACATTTCACTAGAGCAGAGGGCATGTACGAAGGTGTGGGGAGAGTTGAGATGCCAGGCCCAGCTCCAGTAGCCTCCAACTGCACCTCCTCCTTGAGCTAAGGAACAGCCCTCCCTCCACCTTAGCAGGGTATGCTGACCTCAGAAACCAAGCAGGTTCCCCTGCATGTGGCTCATGCAGTCCTGAGGGGGTCTTCCACTTGCGCTGAGACTTCAGAGCCACAGATGAGCTTGTGTGCTGACCCACAGGCTTAGAGGAGCTCATCTCAGAAGCCAAAGATGATGTTTGGTCCTGATGCTAATTAGCTGATGTTCAGGAACATTTCCCTCTGTGCAGCCCCGGAGAGCTCCTCACTATTGACCTTCCTCGTGTCAGCCTGCAGCTGGGAGACGCAGCTCGTCTGCAACTTTAATTCTGAACTAATTCCTAAAGCTATGAGAGCTTCGCACCACAGGCCAAAGGGCCATTGGAGAGTTCAGTGGATGGTAACAAATGCTCTTGAGGAAGGCCCGGTTACAAAGTTCAGCTGGCTGCCCACCATAAGGAGCCTGCCAGAGCAGCTATATCTGGCAAGCCTCTTATTCCAGCACCCGAGTGTGGTGGGAGTGAGGTCAGCAATACACCCCGTTATAGGCTCAATTTTCTTTTCTTTTTTTTTTTTTTTTTTTTTTTAGGCTCAATTTTCTTAACAAATATATTTTACTATGTACGTGTTAACTGAGAGTATCTCACTTATAACCCGACTAACCTAAACAATAGGAAAACGAAGATTAAAGAATACAATAATGAAACTGTAAGGATATCAATTCTGAGGAACGATTCTCCTGGCGTAATTAGCAGGATTTCTTCTGCTGGAAACTGGAGCAACCAGAACCCGGAACCTCAGCTGGAGCCCAGGGCCCCGAAGCCTTCCCTTGAGCGGTTCTCTCTAGGAGCGTCTCAAAGTGGAGCAATGAACAGCCAAACCCAAGTCTCCAAAGGCCCCGCCTCCTGTTTTTAGCTCACATTTATACCTCCTCTCAGAATTTGTTCAAGGATGTTTTTCAGCTGGTTAACAACCAATCTCCCCCACATGGTGGTTTGGCTTCTAAGGAGATAAACATCACCTGCTCTCTCACAAGTCCTTTTCTCATCCCCCACCTGTGATCTAAACAAAAAACATGTTTATCTCTCCTTCACCCCGTGCTTTGGAGCTAACCCCTGACTCCAGAGCAGCTGAGAGGAAGATAGGGAGAAGAAAGGGTGCAGAAGAGATGCCTGGAGACAGGAGAGCATGCTGGGACATTCACGGAGGAGTGCCACATTCAGCACCGAGCCCTGCAGTGTCTACGGGCAAAGGCTTCTGGGGAAATGAGTGCAGCACAAGCCGTGCCAGACACCAAAAGCACAGATGAGACTCTTCCCCAGCCCTGTCCAAGAGAGCCCATGCTTGGGCCAGAAATGCGAGCCACTGGTGATGCGTTTGCACGCTGGTCAGTTCCCAGAAGAAGAAATTCCTGACACTCCTCTCGCTTACTAATTTCATCAATAGTTAAACTATGTGTGACTGAGGAGTACATACACATGTGTGTACAGGTGCCCACAGAGTCCAGAAGGCAGCATCAGATTCCCTGGGGTTATCTGAAGTTTTGAGCTGGTGGATTTGAATGCTGGGAACCACTGAGTCATCTGTGTAGCCCTCAGACTTAAAACAATTTAAAATACACACTTAGCCAAAACTTCACTGATCGATCGTGTGAAACAGTGGAATCAGCAATTTAAGCTGCAAGGAAACCTCTCCTACATTCCTTGTATATTAAGAGCTAACGAAAACACTTCAGCCATTCTCAAAAAGGTGCAAGGCGATGAGTTTGCACATGCAGGGTTTTGTTTTGTTTTTTTAAGATTTATTCTTATTCATGTGTCTATGCACACACGTGTGTGTGAATGGGGCCCATAGAGGCCAGCAGAGGGCGCTGGGTCCTCTGGACCTGGAGTTACAAGCAGGTGTGAGCTGCCTGTCCAATGTGAGTGCTGGGAACAGAACTCAGGTCTCAGCACCACAGTGCTCCTAACCACTGAGCTGCCTCACCCTGAAGTGGACAGACTGTCAGCTTTTAACATGCTCGCTCTGTCTTTTCCTTCTCCACTGCATAGGAAAAGTCCTTTATTTTGATTATAAATTGGGATTCCATACTTGATATTATTAAACTTTTAAGGTGTAGCTCAGTGGTTGAACACTTGCCTACATACATGAGGCCTTAGGTCCAAATCCCAGAAAGGAAGAGAGAGAGAGAGAGAGGGAGAGAGAGAGAGGGAGAGAGAGGGAGAGAGAGAGAGAGAAAGAAAGAAAGAAAGAGGGAGGGAGGGAGGTCATTCTTGTAACTAATTCTTACTTGACTAATTCCATTGACAGTAAAGCGTCTAAGGCTGAGGCCATAGCTCAGTAGTAGAGTGTGTCTAGAATTCAGAAGACCCTGTGTTCAATCCCCAGCATTACAAAAAAAAAAAAAAAAAAAAAACTATTAAACTCTTGATTGTATTTTATTTTTCAAATGTTTCCCTGCTGTGACTTCCTTCATTCTAGCAATCCCCTGGACACCCCAGTATGTTGTCTTGCCTTGGGGTGACTTCCCCTTTTCCTTTGCCACACTCAAAAAGTCCTTGTCATGATAATTAATCGGCTCTATTCCTCAAGCAATTATATTCAAATTATCTTTACCCGTGGCTCCAGCCAGAGAGCACGCCTTGATTCCCACTTAGACAGGAAGTCGTCACCCTGCGCTGCCTCCTGTCCTCTTATCTTCTGTGCCCCAAACCCACAGAAATGCACACTATGATCCAAAGCTGTCCCTGCTCTCAGGATGTCGAGCCTGTGAGAATTCACCAGTGGGTAAACAGAACAGGCTGAGCCAAATAGACCCTACTGCCAGCTGTCTTTGCCTACCGTAAGCCCCTTATGCCATCCGTCTATGTTCCTCCATCATCGCCCTGGGCATGCTCACCCTGTCTCTCCCTCTCCCTCCCTCCCGCATTCAGGAGTCACAGGGCACAGCTCTGATGTCAGCTCATCCCATACACAGGTATCAGGATTTGCAAATGTGTCTGACACGGCTGCCCTGGCAGTTCGCCCCCCCCATGCCCCCCCCCATGCCACTGATAGGAGATGGCCACTTGAAACTGATCTTTCAACAAGGACATCCCCAAGTGCATTTGAAGCCTCCGCAGGAGGGCAGCTACTTCAAGTCCTAAATCTCTTCTTTGTCAAGGAAAACTAGAACAAGCCACCTGACAATAGGAAGGCCAGGTTTTGTGCAGCCCTTCCCAAGTCACAAGAGCTCTGTGGCAGGGGAGGCTGTGGAGAGGATGGATGGCACTTGAGCACATCTCCTGCTGGGCTGGCACCTCACCATCGCCCAGCAAGTGGAGGCTCTGCACTTAGCCAGGGCTTTGCTAAGCCCTAGTGGTCTGCTGCAGAAAGCAGCAACAAGAAACAAGAAAAGAGAAAAAGAAAGAAAGAAAGAAAGAAAGAAAGAAAGAAAGAAAGAAGAAAGGGAGCTACAGAAAGCATTGAGACAAAAAGCCTCTTTGGGGACACAGCCCCATTATATGACAGCTTGTAGCATCATTTTTATGCCTCAGGACCCCTAAGCAAGGGCACAGAGTGAGAGAAGAAGGAGGGGGGAACGCATCAGTCGGAAAGTGCTACCTAGCTGCATCCTCCAAATTGAATGAGCACCGTTCTCTCCTGGAGTAAAGAGAGGCACGGAAGTCTCAAAGTTCTCAAAACTAACAAGGTTCGGGATAAACGGAGGATTCGGGAAGCCCCTGAGAGTTACCAGATTCACAAGTCCTGTCACCAAGGTTACATAAGCAGTAACAACCACTGGGGAGGGCAGCCATCCTGCGGCCCTGCTCCTGTAAGCAGCCTCGATGCACTCACTGGCTTACTGGGATGCACTGGAGTGGAACTCTCCTTTTGGTCTGTGGTTGGAGCCTTACCTGGGATGGGCAGACATCTGCTCACATCCTCCCCCAGGAAATGCCAAAAGAGAGAGGGGAAAGGGGGGGGGACGGGTGCCGCGACCCCGTATACAGGGTAAACTCCATCTTTCAAGGCTGTGAGGAGCAGTTCTCCTGCACAGGACCCCTTGTCCCTCCTGCACCTGTGAAACCTTCAGTCCTGATTTCAGACTGTGTTCAAACAGCCTTCTCTGTGGTTTAGCCGTGTCACACTGAACGGACAACGCAGACCCTCCCTCCAACACATGTTCGCCATTCTGCTTGCAGCTGTAACCACCACAACAGCTACCTCTCATGTCTCAGGGACAGCAAACAGAGTATTTGCTTCTTTCCTGTACTGCACTCATGTTTCAGGGGGAGGGGACATCTCCCTGTGGTCATTCAGGGAGCCAGGCTGATGAGGCTCCACTTGGACATGCGTTGGCCCATCTTGTAACACCCGTGATGGCTTTCAGAGGTTCTGTCGAGTCATTCGGACCCTAGCCTCCAACTTCAGAGGGGTCCAGGGGAGCACAGCTCCCTCAGGAGGAAATGTAGATGTGCCATTGATCAATAGAGGAATGGACAAACATGCCACATTAGGCTCTATCATGAGTCTGGCAGAAGAGCATTACTTACATTTTTTTTTCAGATGTGCAAACCAAGACTCCGAGTATACTAAATGTAGGCATGGGACGCAGAGGCCCAGTAAGGAAGGAGAACGAGACAACCCTGACCCATCCCACACTCTCCTCAGAGGAGTGAGTCACTTTGCTGTCTCTTCCACCAGACCCTGAGTTCTTCGAAGGGAACCAGTGCCTTCTGGGTCTAGCCAGCAGAGGCAGGTGCTCCAAACTGTGTGCAGAGTGAGCGTGTCCATCCGACACCAGGGACACAGGAGCCAGGACTGGATGTTGTGGCCCTTCCCTGTCAGCCTGAGCCTCCACCAATAGCAAGGTCAGAACCTTGAACAGCTCTGGAGTCCCTTGGCTGAAAAACTCGAGGCTCACTCAGGAGTTCTCTGGGGATACAGGAGAATCTGAAGTCCTACCCTGCCTCTGCACTGGAACACACTCAGTCCCAAGCAAGCCAGCCAGAAAAATCTAGAAAGTTGTAAACAAATGCCCTCCAGTTTTTTTTCCCCCATCAGCACGGGCTTAACCACACTGCCAGAGAGCTTATTAAATAAAGTAAATTAGGTCTCAATTATTTGCTTGCACACCAGGCAGGGGGAAAAATGAAATTTTCAATTTAAAAGTAATATTGCTATTAATACGCAGGCACTGGTCTGAAATTGGACTTTCCGTGCCTTCCTGCCGAGAGGTCAGAGGAGAAAGATTCTCACAAAGTGTGGCTCCTCATCATCATGCACCTGCTGGGTGAGCCCCAGGACTGTTCAGGGTAGGAGGCACATGGGTGCCTGGGAAAGCAGCTAAGGAAAGGACAGAATCATTAAGCCATTTCGTTTCATCTCCTCTTATTTTCCTCAGCTGTGACAACCTTGTCGCCAAGCTTCCTCATTAGCATGGCCTTCATTATCACAGAATCTAAAATGGGCACACTCCAGTGCCCAGTGCACAGTTTTTAATGGAAAAGGAGACCCAGGAACAGGGAGGGGTGTGCTTAACCCTTATCAGCCCACGTGCAGAGAACCGCTCCCCCAGGGCATCTGCACAGGGGAGACCCTGTCAACCACCCACGCTGCTCGGGCAGGGCTCCACCTGAAGCCAAGTCTGTATCTTGGATGATCACCACTGATGATCACATCCCAGGTCCTCCCTTCTGGAAACTGCTCTTCCTCAAGGGCTCTGGTGAGTATATAGTGAGTCTCATGGAATAAAAGTGACCTTTTGAGGGTAGAGAGGGTTAAGGATCTGGAGAGTGGCCTGGAGATAACTGGATGACGGCTGGCTAGTCCCATCCTAGCCAGGGATAGGATGAGCAAGAAAGATGCTCCAAGCCACAGCAGAAGGAATCAGACAGGCAGGCAGAGCCAGAGACAGCCAGGGACCTTTTGGGGGACAAGTTGGTGTCATCCCTGGAGAAAATGTGTCACAATGGATAAAGAGCACAGTTCTGGAACGGTGCCATCTCTTAGAGTGGTGACTTCAAGAAGCCAGGCTTAAACATCCCAAGCCTCTGTTGTGCGGTGAAAGACAGGGTGAATGTGGGCACTGGGGTCCTGTGGGCCTTCTGAACATGAAAACATGGAGCACGTGAAGTACTTGTTTTGTACGTGGCACGTGGGAAAGAGGCTCATCCATGTGGAGGATTGGGGTGTCCACGACGTTTCTCAGGGTCTCTGTGAAGACATCATCAGTGGGAGAGATGTGCTTCCTAAGGATTCCAGCATCAGTACAGGAGACTTTCATGTGGAGGGTGGGGGAAGGTTATCTTATCTATCTATTGTGTGTGTCTATGTGTGCTTATCCATGCACATAATACTGAGCACATGTGTGTGAACACATGTGTGCATACATACACACGTGTGTGCCAGTATATGTGCATGCATGTTTGTCCATGTGTGTATCCATGTACATAATACTGAGCATATGTGTGTGAGTGAGAGAGAAAGAGAGAGAGAGAAGGCCAGAGGACAACCTCAAGTGTTCTTCCTCATGAGCAGTCTCCCTTGCTTTATGAGATGACATCTCTCTCCTGGGACTGAGGACTCAGCACCGAACCTGTCTCTGCATCTGCAGCATGGAATTATAAAGGTGCATTATGACACCCAGCTTTTTTGTGTGGAAACTAGAAATGGAACTCAGGTCCTGGTGCTTGTGTGATGGACTGAGCCATCTCCCCGGCTGCTTCTGCTTGTGATGCTGGGGCTGGAACCCAGGCCATTGTTCAGGCTCGGCAAGCACTGCCCTGCTTTGGTTTTCACTGAAATGGTGACAGTGTCGGAAGGAGAGGTAGCAGGCTGACGGGGAAGGGAGAGAAAACACTGGAGAGAGGAAATGAGGAGTGTTGAGAGGGAAGACGCCACCCCAGGTGGGCTCAAGACGATGATGACACGCTAGAACAACTCCCCTCTCCACCGTGAAGAGCTGGTGCCTCGGAAGGTCGGGGAGGGCCGAGCTTCCTCCTTGCTCATTCAGGCTCCAAATGCCAGGTCTTCAAGGTCGGAGAGGACGGCTCCTCTTTCAGTGCCCTGCCACCAGATCTGGGAGGGAGGCACTGTCGCTCATCTGCCAGCCACACCTCCATCGTCCCCACTTCAGAGCCTGTGCCCCTTCTGAACCACCACTCACTGTCAGTCTGCTGTCAGTCACACAGGGCACACACTGGAGCGTCCAGCAGCTCCAGCCTGCACCTGCCATGTCTTTCTGCTTCCTGACCAGTTGGACCTAAAGCCCTGTGGCCAGTCCTACCACGACTGCACAAGACCAGCGGCTGCAGCCACCCGGCCCATGCTCTGCAGCCCTGGCGATTCTCTGAGTTTATGTGACACCTCTGCAGAGACATCCAGGGGAAATTAACACTGAGGCGGATGGCTGCGTTTCTCCTATACATCAGCTCCTGGCCTCCTCCGCCAGCAGCCTAAATAGCCCCCCAGAGGACCCAGGTAATTCATTCACCTTCCCCAAGACCCATATATCCTCCAAACACTCTCAGAAATGACCGTGTGCACCTGCAACCAGCCTGCGTTCTGCCCTCTCTGCCTGTCACCTTGCAGAGACGTCAGTGCTGCTCTGGTGCCACTGCATGTGACATGGAAGGCAGCCGATGCAGAAGGCTCGCTGCAGCTCACAAAAGCTCCAGCTGGCAGCCCACAGTATTTGCTAAGTGAAAAGCTACCAAGCCTCTCACCCCCAGAGCCCTAAATCCTTCTGTTAGCCACCCACAAAAACATGAGATGCTTCCCTTCCCCCCCAGAACAAACCTCCAGGAGCTGCGTGTTTTCTGCCCGCCCCCCCCCCCCCGAGATAGCACATAGGGCAGATGACCAAAGAGAGAGGAAGGGCCATGTCTGAGAAGATGCAGAAGTCCCTCTGGGAAAGTATAAATATCAGTCATCACACACACACACTCGTGCACACACGCATGAGCGTGCACGCACACACACACACACACACACACACACACACACAGAAGGACAGGAAGTCAGACTAGAGAAACCTAAGACATCCTCATGCCAAAACTGCTGCAAGAAAGGGACTCACAGGGTGCAGCCCTGAGCTGGTGTGTAGAAGCTGAGGGTGGCCCCAATGCCTCAAGCAGACAACCTACTGTGGGACCTTTACCAGGGACCACGAGAGTCAAATGTCCCCTGGGTGGCCTCATCTCCTGTGCATCTTCCAGGCCTCCCACACATGAGAAGGAGTCAGGGCTGAGGTCCACGTGCCTGAGCTCACTGTGGCATGCCCACTAAGAACATTTGGGGGGAAATTCTGTTCCGATTTCTGTTTTGAGGCAGCTAACTTAGACTCTGGGACACCTGCATTCTACCTTGTTACAGTGACCTCTGGTGGTCACGAGCCAGACATTGCATAATTTCTAGCAACTGGCTATCAACCGCCCCGAGGTCTTCTAAGAGGTTGCAGGAAGAGCAAGAGAGAGGCTGAGCGGGAGTCAGGAGCTGCTGGCAGCAAGCTGGTAAAGGGAGAAGGCTGGCCATCACCTGACCCTGAGTAAGCTAGTCAGGCTTCCGGACCATGCCCAGGCTCTGAGTGCCAGCCTGCACCCATGCCTCAGCTACTGCTGCCCCTCCCCCCACCAGCTGGTGGCATCTCCATGCCAGACACAGAGGGCACAGCTCAGGGAAGCTTAGAAAGGAGACCTAATTAGGGGGGGAGGTGGGGGGAGGGGAGGACTTGTGGAAGGTCTGCAGTCTCATCTCTGCTCCGCCTCCTCTGGTGCTCCAGAGATAAAGTAGAGAGTTGCACACATGACCCCCACCAAGAGAAAGCCAGGCCGAGTCACTGCCTACAAGCCACTCAGGCCAAGGGGCCAGAGCCTCAGCTCCGGAAGGTCATCCACCGAGTGACAGACCTCACAAGTCCCTGCAGGGACTTGCCAGGGAGAGGCTTGGCCTCACTGTTGGGACTATGAAGACAGGATCACTCTTGTGGCGCTCCTGGGGACTCAAAATGGATGGAGGATATCAATATTGCCTCCACTTTCCCTTCCTCTATGAGAAGACGTCAGCAAACCTTCCTGCCGAGGATGGTACAAGGATCATTAAAGGGAAATGTCCATGGTAATTGTGCCTTTATGCATATTTCTTCACTCTGAAATTCCGTAACACAATAAAGCCTCCAGTCCCGAGAACTGTCTCTTCAGCATGTTCTTGCATTATGCTTAATTTCATAAGAGTTTCTCAGCCCCACATAACGACACAGTTCAATGCAAAATCAGATATAAATCTAGCTTAAGAGACTCTCAACAGGAATTTCATCTAAAACTGTGAATGTTAAGAGATTCTGGCCCTGATTTATGCTATGTTGTGTGTGTGTTCAGAGAGCTCTCAGCCAGCCCTCTTAGGCAGTGGGTGCTCCAGGAACCTCAGCACCTATGCCTGGTCTCCCTAGGTCACCCCCGCTGGTTTTCCTGTCCTGCCCCCATGTGGCTCAAGAGCAACTCCCTGAGTCCCCAAACAGCAGGACACGTCACACGGGCGCCCTCGACGCCCTGCTCCCGCTTGTCCCCATCTCTATGAAGAGTGGAGGGGAGGTTATAAGGAGGCACCCTGAGGTGAGATCCTGGTGTGCATCGGACCTGGCCTTGAGTTCGTCTTTCGGTTTTCTACGTGTACTGTAAACCCCAGCCAGTGACAGTGCATCTGTCTAGCTGGCTCCTGGACAGGGCACTTGAGATGCTGGCTGTGAATCCGTGATGAACTGAATAAATCCGGAGGAGGCATCCATCTATTGTCTGAGCGTATCTAAGATGTTTTTAATATGCAGATTATTTACAGACCAGGCTCCTACCACTCCGAAGCAAGCATTACAGTCCGTCATGTAAAACCATATCCAGGCAATTTTATTACAGGCTATCACGCACATGTCGTGCTTAGACAACTTATAATACACAAATTATTTAGATCGTGAAAACATCTCTGTGGCCCTGGCATTCCACTTTCAACAAAAGACAACACCACAGCAGTAACATTGAAATATGCTGGCTGGCTTCTGAAACTTCCAACTTTATATTCTAGAATGCTAAATGCCAAAAAATAAAAAAACACAAATTCACAGTTAGGGCTCGGCACTCAGCATGTCTGAAAATGCACTTGACGGGGAGAGGCATCGTGAGCAGTGAGCCCCCACCCCCCCAAAACCAAGTAAGCCAGTGCTCTGCAATTGTAAAACCTATTTATTTAAAGACAATTGAGGTTCCCAAGCCTTATGATAGCACTTAACATATTTAAAAATATGCACTGCAAAGCTCTAAAAGTTCCTGAATCCATCTATAAAAAAAAGAAAAAGAAAAAGAAATGCCTCACCACTTCTAATGGACTCCACCCAACTTGGAGCAGAATCTGTGGGGTACACGCCCCCAGAAGAAATGGAGTTGAAATGACTTGTCTCCATATCTTTCCAGGAAAGTAGATTAAATATAGATATGTGCTCACCCCACCCGCTATAGGCTGCCCGTTTTCCTCCCACACCCCACAGCCTACGAAAACGAGGAGAAAATTAGCAAGCCTGTTTAAGCTCTTGGGTACCTGATGGCGACAGATCCAAGGGCCCAGCTTTGTGCCTCTTGAACACTTTGTCTCAGACTTTAAAGCCATCCCATCAGCCAGGTTGACACACGCCAACTAGCTTTGAGCATTTCACAGGACTCTCAACCCACACACCTGTATGTCTTCCAAAACGTCTCCCATTTGTTTTCCAATATGTCATTAAATGAGAGCTCTGGATGACAGTTCAGATATGCCATGAAGTGCTACTTATTTTTAGTCAGATCCCTCGTGCCCAGATACCAGGAAGGACTCAGGGCTTGGTGACAAATGTCTCTAGGCAGGGGAGTCCATTTCTGTCCCCTCTGCCACATGAGAAGAGGGAGTTGCTTGGACGTTTTGTATCTTTACAAATGAAACAAAAGTTTCTAGAATGCTTCCAAAAGGAAGAGGATGGGAGAAGGAGGTGGAGGCCCAGAGAAAGAAGGAGAGGGACTAGAGGTGGCGGAGGAGGGCAGTGGTGGCGCGGACCAGCAGTACGTCGCAAAGCACAAGTCTCACGGGACAATGTAATGTAAAATCCACAGTGCTCGGGAGTCCTGGCCCAGACAGGTCACAGGAATGTTTTCGCAGTGGTGCTCATGGGGGAGCACCTTCACATATTGCAGGAACGTGCACCTTTAATGCCTGGATCATTACGAAGGACGCTGGCGCTTCAGGGGCACTACAAATGAGCAGCACTCTCTGAGGGACGCTGAGCCTGCGCACAGATTTGAGAAGGAGCTGAGTACTTGGGTGTAAACTGTCAAAACTTCTGGGAACTGCAGAAGCTGCCTGGTGGCGCACTGGGTTTGTTGCAAGGAAAAAAAAAAAACTGAACTTTATTATACAATTGGAACCGAAGTGACCTACTTGCAGATTGAAGTCACGGAGTGCTAATTCCCCACTTAGTATCACTTTGACCTCTTCTCGTGTGGACGCGTGCGTGGATCTTTGTCTTTTTTTTTTTTTTTTTTTTTTTTTTTTTTTTTTTATGTGCCAGCATCTGCTAACCTGTTCCCTCCCGGTGGACATTTAAGGTGCCATGTAGTGACTGCTCCATAACCAACATCTCCAAATGATGCACAGAATAGCATTTCTGGAGATAAATCCCTTCCTGTGAACTCTAAGAATAGACATTTGTACTCCTGTGCGTGTGTGTGTGTGCCAACAAGCACGTATGTGCTCACATGTATACACATGTATGTGAAGACTGGAGAACGACCTTAGCTCCGCTTCTTAGGTACCATTTGACTTGATTGAATTTGAGGGTTATTTTTTTTGTTTTTGAGACAAGGGTTCTCATCGGCTGGCTGAGACACGGGTTCTCATTGGCTGCCCGGCTACAGAGCCCCAGGGATCGTCCTTCATCCTCTCCAGTGCTAGGATTATAAACCTTCACCACCTTAACTGGACTTTTAAAATGTAGATTCTGAGAAGAAAACCCTGGTCTCTGGCTTGCGAGGCAGACAAGCACGCTACTGCGCTTGCACTGCCCTAGCCTCCCCACAAGCTCATGGGCCGGAAGTAGGAGCCTGACTCCAAAGCTTGGTTTGGTTGGTTTGGTGGGCTTGGGGTTTGGGGTTTGTTTTTCTTTCTTTGAAGTTGCTATCTGTTTGTTTGTAGACACGGTCTTATAGCCATGGCTGAATTAGAACCCCTCATCTTCTCCTGACTCCACGGGGGTCGTGGGTGTGTGTGTCTCCGGGAATCACACCGCCTGAGGAGAGAAGCTCCTGTTGCTGGTGTGTCGGTTACTGAGCTCCGAATTGTTCCGTTCGGAAAAGATGTGAGAAGAGTCTCCTCAGAAAGGGAGACTCTTTTTACTCTTTTAAGATTTACTTTTATTACTTAAATGTATGTGTGTGCATGAGTACAGAAACCCAGTGGAGCCGTCAGATCCCCTGGAGGTGAGTTACATACAGATTCCAGTGCTGAGTGCTGAGTCCAGATGTGAGTGCTGAGAGCTCAGCTTGGGTCCTCTAGAACAGCAGTGTGGACGCTTGAACAGCGAGCGAGTCATCTTCCCAGCGCCCTATCTTGTGACTTTGCTGGAACCCACAGTGTGTCTCCTTTCCTTTTGCCATTGTGTATACTTAAACATTTCATTGTGGATGGCTCTTACTAGTAAAATACCCTTAAAATTGTGGGTCACGGCATTCTTTTTTTTTTTTTTCATTTTTTTTATGCCTTTCTGGGAGTTTGTTCTTGTCTTTTACGTTTTCTGAGACAAGGTCTCACACTGTACTTCAGATTTCCCTGGAACATGCTACACGGCCCAGCCTTGCCTTACACACATGGCACTCTTCCTGCCTCACATTGTCTGGGTGCTGTGATTACAGGTATGTGCCCACCATGGCTGATGGGACTGGTCACTTTAACCATCACAATTCTGGATTTTGACGAAAAGATGAGATTCAAACGTCCTCGCCCCAATAGCATTGGAGAGCCACTCTATCCCCAGGCTATGTTGGCTTTGAAGAAAATTGCCCCCAAGTACCGCCAAGACTAACACTCAGAGAGCACACCGATGGGTGTGCAGGGCAGAGGGACCACACGCCTTGAACAGGCCCAGGGGAGGCTGGTCCACTCATCGAGCCGTCCTCTCCTGTAGATCTACCTACCTGCCTCTCGGCAGCACAGACCCGTTGGGCCCTTCACAGACGCTGTTCTATAAATACCCAGCCCGTCTTCCCAGATGCAGTCAAGCCATCTCAAGTAGTCCACATCCATTTCTCCTTATCAGACAGCTGCAACCGGGAAAGGCTGACTGGGCCTGTACTATGTCATCTTACTTCACATCACCTGCACAATTAATTCAAGTAAATCTTTAGGCAACGCCTGATGCGTCTGATGGACGCTATTATCAACGGACTCCAAAGGTCTTCTTGTTTTATGACCTAAAACATTAGGAAGGGCTCCAGTGTAAGGCTAATTGAGAAGATTTCCGGCAGCAGCAGGCCACAGCACAGGGCAGATGACCGAGTCCTCCAGGAAACTAGGCCTCTGTGAGGCTGCAGGCCCTGGACGCCCCAGCTCATGACACACAACCTTAAGGTCCCCAAACCATTGCATCGCTGTTGCCGTGGCAACAAAAGGAATGTCTCTGAAAGTGCTGACTCACTCTTCTTCACAGCAACACAGCAAGCCAAGCCAGAAGAAAATGGGCTTGGGGTGGGGGTGGGGATGGGGGGGGTGAGGGGCACTGGGTGGGGGCGGGAGTAGGGGGGGGTGGGGGGGTGGGGGGCGCTGGGTGGGGGGGGGGATGAGGGGGTGAGAGGCGCTGGGTGGGGGCGGGGGTAGGGTGGAGGGTGCTGGGTGGGGAGAACCCCAGGAGGACATCTGAGGAGAAGAAAGCAGCTTAGATGCAGAAGGCACAAAGAAGACAAGCCCCACATCCCGGACACTAGGTTCCAGTCATGACTTCACAGCTGACTGTGAGACACTGGACAAGTTACTTAACACTTATGAATGAGAGACATCTTGGCTGCAGAACCAGGGAAAGGTGGCAATAGAGCTGAGAGTGAAACTAGGCGGAGTCCCTGGCAGACCACAGTCTCTCCACTGATGCAGCTACTGCCATTATTGCTAATAACTAGGGGACACAGGTCGTGCCAGCTAGCGCTCCACAGCACTCTCCACAGCTTTGAGATTCTATTGAGTGTTTGTGGTATTTCCTCTTTTCTCTGTACTTACCGATGCCGATGGAACTTCAGACTTTCTAGAATCTATAAGAATTAGCGGCCACATCTTCCGATCATAATATTTTGCCAGGTCAGTTTATTTTTAAGAAATAGTAAAGAAGGGAACAAAAAAATTGCTCATTCTGTAAAGCGCTCACCAAACAAACATGAGGACCTAAGTTTGATCGCAGCTCCACACACACACACAGACATACACACATACACACAGACACACACACACACATACACACATAGATATACACACATAGAGACATACACACACAGATACACACACACTGATACACACACACAGACACACACTGACACACACACAGACACACACACATACACACACAGACATACACACACACACACAGACACACACATAGACACACATAGAGAGAGAGAGAGAGAGAGAGCTGGGTACAGTGACATCACACATGTCTGTTTTCTGCTGCTGGGGAGACGGACAGACACAAAAGAAACCCTGGAACTCAGGGACCAGCCAGTTAGCTGGAATCAGTGGTCCCCTGCCATTTAGAGACCCTGTCTCAATGCTAAGCTGGAGGGCAACTGAGAGTGACACCCAGTGTTGCCCTCTGACCTGCACATGCGTGTGAACACATGATGTGACCTCCACGTGCACACATGAACCAGAGCCCATCTGTACCTCACCTCACTCGCTCTCTGCCCCCCTCCGGTAGCCACCGACTGGCACTTAGCTTTGTCACCACATGAGTGCTGACACATCCTGGAGACACCTGAGAGGATGGACTGTGACCTGGAAGTGTAAGCCGAATAAGCCTTTTCCTCCCAACTTGCTTTTGGTCCAGATGTACAATCCCTGACCAGAACAGGAGGCTTTGTTCCTGGTGTGGCTGTCAGCAAAGGGGTGGAGTCTTTAAGAGGCGTGGTTTAGGAGTGTGTCATTAAGTCGCAGGACGTCCTCTAGGCTGGGATTGAGGCTATGTTGGTGTCCTTTCCTACTGCTGTGACCAAATGCCTAACAGGAAGCAACATAAGGAAGGATTTACTTCGGTCAACGTGTTTTATCACAGCAACAGGAAGAAACCAGGACAGGAACATATCCATAAATAACATGTTTTTACACTCGAAGCTTACATGGACTTTTCTTTCTACACTCCTTTGCAGAGAGCCACTTTGATTTCTGTGCACATAAACGCCCTTATCTTAGTTTTCACTGCTATGTACTAATCCATCCCCAAAACACATTCACAACTTGAACGATCATTCTACTACTGAAGACTGTTTAATTGTTTCCACATTCGTATCAGTGCAGACAGTGCTACAGAGAGCATTCTGCACACAGCTCCAGGCAAAGGCACGGGGCTATCTGTCTGCGAGGAAGTCTCTCTGGTGTGGCCCTTTGAGACAGCCCCCAAGACTTGTTTAGGGGCCTGAAAGGTCAAACCACTTTTCTAGAACACTGAGGGGGAACTTTCTCTCTTTGATATGTTGACATTTAGATGGCTGGAGGTAACGCGATGATGGGTAACACTCAGGGGTCGCAGAGACATGAAAGCAATAGCAATCAGAGATTCCACATGCACAGGCTTTCTTCCTGGTTTGCTTAGGAATTCCTTCATGAGGGTTGGCAGGGGGTGAAAAGTATTGAGGTAACAGGGAGAGTGAGACGCAGATGACGCAGATGACGTAAGGGGTAAAAGAAGAACAACAGGAAGGAGGGTTAGATGAGGAGAGAGGTGAGGGAGGATTGGAGGAAGGGGAGCAGAGAAAGGGGTGCAGAGGAAGGGGGTGCAGAGGAAGGGGAGCAGAGGAAGGGGGTGCAGAGGAAGGGGGTGCAGAGGAAGGGGGTACAGAGGAAGGGGAGCAGAGGAAGGGGTGTGGAGGAAGGGGAGTAGAGGAAGGGGTGCAGAGGAAGGGGAGCAGAGGAAGGGGGTGCAGAGGAAGGGGAGCAGAGGAAGGGGGTACAGAGGAAGGGGAGCAGAGGAAGGGGTGCAGAGGAAGGGGAGCAGAGGAAGGGGGTGCGGAGGAAGGGGGTGCAGAGGAAGGGGTATGGAGGAAGGGGAGCAGAGGAAGGGGGTACGGAGGAAGGGGACCAGAGGAAGGGGTGCAGAGGAAGGGGTATGGAGGAAGGGGAGCAGAGGAAGCAGTGCAGAGGAGGGGGAGCAGAGGAAGGGGTGCAGAGGAAGGGGAGCAGAGGAAGGGGGTGCAGAGGAAGGGGGTGTGAAGGAAGGGGTGCAGAGGAAGGGGGTGCAGAGGAAGAGGAGCAGAGGAAGGGGTGTGGAGGAAGGGGAGCAGAGGAAGGGGGTATGGAGGAAGGGGAGTAGAGGAAGGCATGCGGAGGAAGGGGAGCAGAGGAAGGGGAGCAGAGGAAGGGGGTGCAGAGGAAGGGGAGCAGAGGAAGGGGTGCAAAGGAAGGGGGTGTGGAGGAAGGGGAGCAGAGGAAGGGGTGCAGAGGAGGGGGTGTGGAGGAAGGGGAGCAGAGGAAGGGGTGCGGAGAAAGGGGGTGCAGAGGGATAACTAATACTAAGGATGTTTCTAAAAGGCCATATGGAAAGCTACCATTTTATAAGCTTTATAGAAGAGACAGACAGGCAGACAAACAAGTAGACAGACAGGCAGACAAACAGACAGACAGACAGATTCCTATAAAAGAATTTCATTGAGTTACCCTACACAGGGGATAGTACTCATCTCAGAAGACATAGGTGCCCAAATAAAAATCCCAGTGCCAAGTGTGGGATACCATCCCTCAAGTTCTTAGTCAGGGGTGACCCCAGAGAGTCCCCCAAAATAAAGGCTATATTCACTGCCCTTGGTTTCCCACCAGAACTCAATAGTGAGACCCCAGTTGCTGAAGACACCACATGCTCTGCTCACCAGACCTAGACACGTCAGGCTAAATGACCAGGAGGCTTTCTCCACGGTGACCAGCATTCGTGGAACTGCTATGTGGGTTGCTAGAGTGTCTTACCCAGCTTTGAACCCTAAAAGCTATAATGATGACTGGCACGTCAGGGGATACCCACAGGTATAACAGTGGCACAAATGTTGTGGGGGTAAACATCCACAACAGCCAGCTCTGGGTGTACTTAGTGTCTCAAAACTAGGGTGGAAAGCAATGAAGGGAGGCACTTGGAAACCTCTGACCTCTACATATATGCACATACATGGACAAACACACAAGCATGTGCACACGCATGTATATACCATATACACGCACACGCGCGCGCGCACACACACACACACACACACACACACACACTCCTTCCTGGAATAATAAACACAAATAGCTTAGTGTTCTCAATCCCTGACCATGTACGCTGAGGATCTCTGCCACAGGCTGGAGACGATGCTTCTCTTCAGGGGAAGAGTGCCATGAGTGAGTTGCAGGACAAACTATCTGCTTCTCACTGAATGCCAACTTACAAACCGATGGGTGCTCTTTAGACTCAAGTATTTGCCAGGACTTCTGTTTCCAGCCAAGGTAGGAACCACGAAGCTGGACAAGTGCAGAACCTTGGTTCTCAAGCATGGATGTCTGACAAGGAAAGACGATGACCTGTGAGAAATGGGAGCCATACAAGGTGAGCCTTGCGGCCTCCTTAGGTGACTTGCTATGGAGTTTCCAGGCTGTGACACAAAGAGAGGACCCAGGCCCAAAAATCTCTCTG
The DNA here is from genome assembly GCF_903995435.1 of Acomys russatus. Lineage (NCBI taxonomy): Eukaryota > Metazoa > Chordata > Mammalia > Rodentia > Muridae > Acomys > Acomys russatus. The sequence continues at coordinate 42,953,532 of NC_067165.1, forward strand.
AGTTGAGGAGAAGGAACTAGAACTTAAGGTAGTCCAAGATCACTGGATCTCACAAGATGGAGTGCTGGAGAGGACCCTCAGAGAATTCTGGAGCCGAGCAGAGGGTACCTCTAAGCATCCATGTAAATACAGATCCACACATGTATCTGAGGAAACCATCCAAGGCCACAGAGCAAACAAACAACAGAGTCATGACGGTCACCCTGCTTTTATTAAGTTGAAAGAGAATGACACCTGTTTCCAACACCAAGCATAGAAACATTCATAACATATAAGACGCAGGATCGATCTCCCAGTACGAGAAACATTAACTCCAGACTCAAAGCTGCCGAGGACCCGAGTAACAGAGCATAAAAAACAAGACCTGAAATGTTTCATCCGATTCCAAATGATGTAAGCATGCTCCAGAACAGAGCTCATGAATATTCATAGGAGTAGAAATGTAGCAAGGCTCCCAAAATGGTGAACTCGTAATGTCTGAGATGAAACAGAAAATTCCCAGGTATGCAAAGGAGCAAGAAAATGTGACTTATAATGAAGAAAATCAATCATAAACAAACCAGAAATTATACAATGTTGGAATTAGTGGATAAGAAGATTGAAGGCAAGAGGAAGAAGCACAGAAATTTTAAAGAGACCCAAGCAAAGTTTCTAGAGATGAAAATTGCAATCAAAATCCAAGGTGCAACTGGAGTGACAAACACAGTGGGTGAGTTGAAAAGAAAATTAGATGTCACAAAAGGAAACACTGAGTTAAGGCCTATAATAGAAATGACCCATAGTGAAACACAGAGGTAAAAAGGAAGGCTGGAAATGGTGGTCCAGGTTGGCAGTCCCAGCACTGGGAGGCAGAGCAGGAGCATCAGGACTCCACACTTACCTTGCTTACACAATGAGTTCAAGGCCAGCCTGTGCTACACGAGTTCAAGGCCAGCCTGTGCTACACGAGTTCAAGGCCAGCCTGTGCTACACAAATTCAAGGCCAGCCTGTGCTACACGAGTTTAAGGCCAGCCTGTGCTACACGAGTTCAAGGCCAGCCTGTGCTACACAAGTTCAAGGCCAATCTGTGCTACACGAGTTCAAGACCAGCCTGTGCTACACGAATTCAAGGCCAGCCTGTACTACATGAGTTCAAGGCCAGCCTGTGCTACATGAGTTCAAGGCCAGCCTGTGCTACACGAGTTCAAGGCCAGCCTGTGCTACACGAATTCAAGGCCAGCCTGTACTACATGAGTTCAAGGCCAGCCTGTGCTACACGAATTCAAGGCCGGCCTGTGCTACAGGAGACTCTGCATCAAACCAACAAATCAAATGAAAAGGGTGGAAGACAGAGGGAGGAAACGAACAGGCATCAGTGAGGATTTCAAGAAAGCTTATGTAGATAAAGTTCCCAATGGAGGAGAAGGGACAGGGGAAAAACTATTAATTTGTATGTCCAAGAAACTTACTGAGCCCCAAGCACAAGACACATAAGAGAAATGCTCTCACCCAACAAGGTCAACTTGCTTAAGTCTAGCAATGAAGATAAATTTTAAAAATTAAAAATTAAAAGACACATTATGTGCAGAGAATCAAAGATACGGGGTAACTATGGTTTCCTTGCCAGAAATGAATGTGAGGAAACCAAAACTCACATAGCTACTTCATTAAAGTTCTGAGGAAAAAAAAACCTAGCAAGTGAACAAAGAAAGGGTATCCTGGAAACAGTAACTGCATGGTCCGGAGAGAGACTTTTATCATTTAAGTGTCTCTAAAGGGCAGCTGTCTGAGGGAAAATTGGTAACGATGGAGTATGAGCTTGATGACATTCCAAGAACTTAAATGTGCGAGAAGCACAAAAGGACGAGGGTAAGACGCAGAAACATAAGACTGTCAGGCTGTGTTTGGGGCGGCATCACCTGGCTGTGAGTTGTGACGTTATCCTATATATGAAAACCCTGAGATAGTTACTACAACAAGAAGGTAAAGTTGATAAAAGCCAACAAAGCAGATAACATGGGATTATAAGACTCCTTTTACAAAAAATAAAATAAAAAATAAAAAAAGAGTCCTTTTACCCCAAAGGAAGGTGGGGAAAGGGAAAAGAACAAACAGCAGGTGTCAAAAGCAGAAAAATAATAGAAGACTATAGTTTTAACCACATTAAAAGTAAGTGGTCTAAATACTTAAAATAAAAGACAGAGATTAAAACACAAGACCTAATTATATGTTGCCAATAAAAACATATACTTTAAAATACAAAGACAAAACTAGTTTAAAACTAAAAGAATGGAAGAAAATATGGCCGGTGCAACACTAATAAAAAAAAAAAAAAAAAAGGTAGAGCTGAACACAGCGGTGAATGGTTATCACCCTGGTACTGAGGAGGTTCAGGTAGGAGGGTTATGAGTTCAAAGCTAGCCTAGGCTACAGAGGCAGACTCTCTGGGAAGAAAATGAGGGGGAAAAGAAAGCAAAGAGAGAGCGAGAAAAGAAAAGAGGAGAAAGGGGCAGGAGGGAGGTGGGAGGGGAAGGAAAGGGAAGGGGAGAGGAGGAAACAGAGACGGGAGAGAATCAGGAGCCGCTCTGTGAACGCCGCACAGTGAATTTCAGAGCAGAAACACCGCCAAGGACCATCTCATGATTATAAAGGAAGCGAACGATGGAGCAAACACAAGAAGCAAGCAAGAAAACACCAACACACACAAGCCAAAACCGAGAGAATTGTAAGGAGAAATGGACAAGTCGGCAACTATAGTTGGGAATTACCAATAACTGATTTAAAAATAATAAGTGGACATAGAACCATGGAGATGCAGTCCTGGAACAACACTGCCAACATGACCTAACTCACAGTGCCGGAGCATCTCTGCAACATTCCAAGCAGAAACGGCCGAGTACACACCCTTGAGTCAAAAGATGCATCGTTCTCAGGCACAAAACACCCTCTGTTCTCTGTCCGTGGTGGAAGTGGATTAGAAATGAATAGCAAGGATTTGTCAGACTTTTTTTTTTAAGCCGTGAATATGAAGCTGTCGTTCCAACTGACTGTATTGTTGCCGATGAAAATTCTGACCTGCTAAGCAAAACGCACCACTGAGAAAACATGACTCTTCCACTGTGAACTCATGCAGCTACGTACAAAAAAACAGCTAATGACTTTTCTGGAGCTGTAAGTGGTGACACCCAAAGGTAATTTGGGGTGTGTCACACAACAAGGCATGCTGGCTGGCACTTAAGATCTTGTGTCACTCAGTGAACCAGTGTTTCCAAAATGGACGGTGTGGCCTACAAGCAGCCACAGCTAGCTCAAGAATCTCTCCAGAGAAAGCATGACAGGCTTTCCTCCAGGCCGGTGAAACGGCTCAGTGGAGAAAGGCGTTTTTCATCTGACGATGGACGCCCAGTGACTCCACCTTGATACCCAGAGCCCACCTAAAGGAAGAGAGAATCCGCTCCTACAAAGTTGTCCTCAGACCTCCACAAGTGCACCAGAGTGCACACACACTTACACGCATGAGCATACACATACACACGCATGTGCGCGCACACACACAAATAATGAGCAAACTGAAATTTAAGACATTCCCTACTAACACAAAAGAACCAGCTAATGGATTTTACTAGAGCAGGGTAAAAAAATTATTTATCCCCACACTCTCATAGAGTCCTTAACCTCAGGGACGCGTCTGAATAGTTTTGCTGTTGCGCAGACTTATTAGAGTATCATTACCAAACCGATGGCTACTGCGTCTCTTGGCCACATAATTTTAGGGAAGTGCCAGAGTACACACAGTCTGCCCTGGCCGACGTATCAATAGCTGATGGTTGTTCCAGATCCCACATCGCAACCACCCTCTAAGAATGTATGGCACAGCCTGGGTCTTTTTTGTTGGTTTGTTTGAGACAGGGTTTCTCTGCGTATCCTTGGCTGTCCTGGATTCACTTTGTAGACCAGGCTGGCTTCGAACTCACAGCGATCCACCTGCCTCTGCCTCCCAAGTGCTGGGATTAAAGGCGTGCGCCACCATACCTGGCTTGGTTTTGGTTTTTTGTTTTGCTTTGTTTTTCATGTGTTTGCAATATGCATGTGTGGATGCATGTTCGCATGCGTGCAGGTACATGTGTGTGCATACATTGGAAGTGAGTCTTCTTCATTCTTTACCTTACTCATTGAGGCAGAATCGCTCACCTGAACCCGGAGCTCGCCTCACAGCCAATGAGGCTAGCCAGCTCACCACCTGCCTCCCATCTCCACCTTCTGAGCTTCGGACACCCAGGCAGGCCACCATAGCCAAGCAGCTGAATTCCAGTTCTTCTGTCTCCTGAGCCAGTTTGGTTTGGATCTTAGGTGTCCCTTAAAGGCCATAGGCTGAAGGTTTGTCCCAAAGGCCACAGCATTATTATCAGGGGCTTAGAATGGGGGCAGGGCTTAATGAAAGGAAGTTAGTTACTGGGGTCCATGCCCTTGAAGGTCACATTGGGGTCCTAGCTACCCCTTCCTCTGTCTCTATTTTTCCCCATGTGGTGAACAAGCCTCTGTCATGCCTTCCCACCATGAAGCTCCCTCACCTCACGCACAAAAGCAACAGCCTGAGTAAAACCATAAAAACCTCTGGAGCCGTGAGCCAGTGCAAGCCTTCCCTAGCTTAGCGTGACTCCCCTAATGTTTTGTCCCAGCAACGGAAAGCTGACTGGCACAGTACAATTTCAGTCTTCAGTCTCACAGCCAAAAGAATATTCAAAAAGCTCTAAGACAACCATTAAAACAGCACCTGAGATTCTATTTGTACAGAGTTAACTTTTTTTTCTAACTCAGCTTATCTGAAAGTGTTGGCAGTGGGTAGATATGTGAGAATGCCGCTGTCCTCCACGAAGCCAAACATGAAGGGAACTTGAAAGGATACAAAACCACGCTGCTCCACACCAGGTCTCATTTTGCTTTCAAAAATATTGTTATTTTTATTATACAGTAAGCCATTTTGGTCAACACAAAATGGTTTTATTACTGCTATTTTAATGAGTTAATACATATTTAAGTAATCTCTCAGTTTTAATGTCTAATACTGTGCATATTACAGCTATAAATCATAAGCAGATGATCTTTGGAGCCCTAAAGAAGCTTTGTCAAGGCAGAACTTGGATTGTGTGGTGTGTGTGTGTGTGTGTGTGAACACATTGCCTTAGCACACATTAAAAGGTCAGAGGTCAGCCTTGGGCATCAGTCCTGCCATCTTTGTTTGAGGCATATGTTGCTCCAGTTGCATATACCAAGGTGGCTGGCCTCCGAGCTTGCAGTCATCCCCCTGTCTCTGCCCCATCTCACCACAGGAGTTCTGTGTTTACTGCTGGGTTCCCACATCCAGTTTTATATGGGCTGTGGGGAGCTGAACTCAGACCCCATGTTTAGGCAGCAAGTACACTACCCAGCGAGCATCTCCCGGCCAACCTTAAGTAACACTTAAGCGTTTTAAGATGTCTTAACAGGCATGGTGGTATATTCTTACAGAGGCCGAGGCAGAAGGATAGCTACAAGTTTGAGGCCAGCCTGGACTACATAGTGAGAGTTTGTCTCAAACCCAACAAAAACCATTAGGAGGTCTAGAGACTGAAAATAACAGAGAATCCTTCCTCTGCACGGCCCACCACAATAGATGCCAAGGATGGACTCGGTGACATTTACTAAGTCACTGAGAGACACACACACCCCAGCCACCCAGCAGACTCTGCACACTTGACAGTCAACACTCACTGAGCACATGCAAAGCACCATGCAGTCCCCTGGAAACACCGAGTGGAGGAGGTGGAACGGAGCAGAGCTGTGGACATAGCAGGAGCCGGAGCAACAGGAGGCCTCCCTGAGCCCTTGGGATCCATGCAGACAAGGGCTCCAATCCTGAGCCGCCTGAGGGACTGAGGGGTAGGACGGCCAGAGAAATGCCCAGCGAGGGAGAAAGACCTTGAAAAAAGACTGAGGTTAGAAGTGTGGGTGCAAGACTCTAAACTGCACTGACAGAGCAGTCAGAGGCCTGGGAGGAGATGACCTTCTGCACGGAGAGGCCTGCTAAGTTCAAGGGAACAGGAGACCAGGTGTGTCTGGCAGTTCTTACTGTGACTTCTGGTCTTCGCTCCACTCTGATGACCAGCTCCACCGCTGGGAACCTGGCTAGTAGTAAAATCAGCTCCGCAAGTAAGCCAATAACCCCTTGCTGGTGACTCTGGCGCAGCTTGCTGGCCCACAGTCTGTACTTTTTTCTTAACCTCCTGTGTTTAGTTTCTGCCATAAACTTGAGCCCAGAAAACTGTCAGGAAGAAATACTCCTTGGAGTACCTCCGGCTGGCAGGAATGGGTATGGAGGCTTTACCACCACAGGGAGCAGAGTCTAAGGGTCTCTGGACCCAGGCCCATCTGTCCCAACTCTCAGACAGATGGCTGCATCCCACATTGAAGATGTGCCAGGGTCTCCCTCTGCGCCCATCATCAGATGAAATCTTATGCCATACCCTTCCAGAGTTGCATCGGGGGGCTTGCCAGGTTTCGCTCCTGCCCAGCAGCGTAGATGCCTTGGCCACATCTCCATTTTCCAAACATGGCTCAGTGGCCGCATAGAGAAGGCTCGACTGCTACCACCCAGGGAAGTCACCGCATCACCACCAAAACCGACAAGTGGATGGTGGGCACCGCCGCTACAGACCAGAGCAGGGGGTGAGATTAAACAGCAGACAGGAAAATGCAGGCTGGCGTGTATTGATCCCAGGGTCACTGAAATATATAACTAAGGTTCTTTTGTCCCTTTCCGAGGCCCAGTGGCCCTCCCTCTGGGTTGTGCTTTTGGCCTTTGGCTTAATTGCAGATATTTAAATGCAGCGTGGGTGTCACTATCAATCCTCAAAGCAGCCCTTTAGTGTAGATGTCATCCTCTCAGGAACTGTGGCACCCAGCAAGGGGTGTGTGTGTCTCTGTGTGTGTGTGTGTGTGTGTGTGTGCGTGTGCACATGAGTGAGTGAGTATTGTACATGAGTGTGTGTACATTTGCATGTGTGTATGCATGTGTGTGCATGGGTGAGTGTGTACATGCATAAGTGTTTTATGTGTGTGTTCATGAGTAAGTGTGTGTTCTGTGTGCACATGGGTGAGTATATGCATGAGTGTGTGCATGAGTGAGTGTGTTGTGTGTGTGCATGAGTGTGTGTGTGTGTGTGTGTGTGTGTGTGTGTGTGTGTGTAGCCATCTCCCCTCTACTTTGCCCCTCAGTGACGACACAGATAATATGACAGAGCCACAAAGCTTCACTTCTTTTCCTGCTCTCTAATACCTTAATCAGGGATCAAATGAATTCCAGGGCCAGGACTCCCAGTACTGCATCTCTCAGAGCACAGTGGGATGAGACCCTCTGGGAAGCAAATGTAGACCCAAGTAGCCAAGGAAAGTCTGGTCCAAAGAAGGCCAGGGTCAGAGGCATGCCTCTTCTTCTTTTTCCCATCCAAAAAGTTCTCTGAAACCCTCAGAGACTGGCTGCCTGGGTTTTTGCTCATCCTAGGAGAGAATACAGGCTCATAGAGCCCTCCTCACACCGTGATCCGCCCACCCACACATTCCTGTCCAACGATCTGACAAGGTCTGAGATGCTCCCCTGTCCCCTGCCAGGAGCATCTCCTGCCGCTGGTCTTAGTGATGTCCCTGTAGAGCCACATTCCGCTGGCCCTGACTCTTGGGAAACCCTAATCATGCTCACAGACCCCGTCTTCCCATCAGCCCAGGACACAGAAATGATCAGTTGCAGCCACCCCTGACCCTCAAGAACCACACAGCCAGAGGCAGTACCTCAATTATGTTCTTATCTCCCCAATACCTGCCCAGGTTCAGGCCCAGTCACACCCGCACCCCCCCCCCAAGCATCCACTTAGGAAGCCCAGAGTGCTGACGAGATGGATTCCTTGCAAACCCACATCTCTTCCCAAGGCCCTGCAAAGTGCCTTTCAACTTCAGGGTCCCTGGTTATTCACCTGTGCACCCCTGAAGGTTGGACCGTCTCTCCTCCCTAGGGCACAACTTCACGGCCAGTGCCCCACCCCCACCCCCCACCTGGCTGTTTGCCGGAGTTTTCAATCCTGCTACAGCAACTACCACAGGGGAGAGATCATTACATTCAGCTGAGCGACCACAGCAATAGGTCAGGCTTCCAGACGCCTCCCCCAAACGCTGATTAATGGGCAGGAGCGGCCCATGCGCATCTCATTGCACACGCGGCTGCAATGAAACCATCTCTGCTTTACAGTTCTGTGCAAGACATAAAAGCGGGGACTGTCCCGGCCTTCCGAGGAAGCAGGCTATGAATACAGAAGCAGGCCCGGGTTATTAATCCAGCACCATTAGTCTTAGGGAGTCACCCCAGCACTGACCCCCTGGAAGGAAATTTCTCCAGCTGTCCATTCCTCATTTCAAATTATCCACACAGTCGCCATACCTACCACCGGTGAGTTATTTGATATTTTGGCGAGGAAAGTAAACAACATAAAAAGCCGCAGAACTTGGGGTACTATAAATTCTAAGCAAGTTATTTTCGGAGAGAGGAAGGCTGATTCATAGGGTACTCTGCTTCCCAGGACTAATTTGGTTTGCTTTTTTTTTCTTCTTCTTCTTTTATTAATAGGAGGTTAGCACCCTCGGCTGCACCTGTCAAGGGGATCCCAGGCTCACAGCCGGGCGTTTGAAGGTTTAATCCCGGAATGATTTTCACGGAACAAACACGGCTCTCACCACATGCTTCAAAACCCAAGGATGGACAGGTGCAGGCGCTCTGGTTCTTAAAGGCCGGCATGGTGTGACTAGTAAGACTGCCAGAAGTCCCCCGGCACAGCGCATTTGTCTACCCGTCCCTCAGGAGCACGTATGAGCACAGAGACAGCAGCCCCTGCCTTGTAGTTTCTCCCCTTTTTTCAAACGTATCCAAATGGATAAGGTGTGGTAGTGGGTTTTGGATTTTTTTCTGATAATTTCCACAGTGTCTCCACGTTTCGTGCATTTACTGATCTGCTGGGCCGTGCTCACACTGGATGGCTCACTCCATCCTCCCTGCTTGGGACCTCCTGCTCTGCTCTTCTTCACGCCTGTCTTCAGCTGTATTCCAGCCTGCGGCCCCTTCTCTCTCTTCCTCCAGGCACTCTCCTGGATGTGTGTCTCTGCTCTCCACCTTTACCCAGGCTACTGTCTGGATGGCGTCTGTTGGTCTGCACATGACTGGCTCTTTCTTTAGCAAAATGCCTATTCTTCTGCTGTCTCTTCAGTTAGGAGTTTCGGGAGGGTCTGGTTTTAATTTAAAATGATGGTTGTTGTCTTTGTGTCTTGAGGCAGGGTTTCCCTACATAGCCCTAGCGGTCCTGGAACTCTATCTAGACCAGGTTCGCCTTGAATTCACAGGGATCCACCTGCCTCTGCCCCCCTTGGTTCTGCCACCACACCTGCGCCCAAATAATACGCTTTTTATTTCTAAAGGAGTTGGCCTGTTCCTTAATGTCCCGCTCCTTCCTACCAGCTCTTATTCAAGTCTTATATGTTTTGATTTACTTCACTTCTTTGCACTGGGTACACCAGCTGTGGTGGTTTGAATGAGAAATGCCCCTCACAGGCTCCGGTATTTGAACACTCGGTTGCCCATAGGTGGCGCTGTTTGGGGGAGGTTATGTAACTTTTAGGAGGTGGAGGAAGTACATCCATGGGAGGTGGGTTTTGACAATTTGTAGCCGTGCCCCACTTCCTGTCCTTTTCTCTTTGCTTCCTGTGTGTGTGGATGAAATTATGATCCCTTTGCTTCTCAACTGCCCAGGTGGGCCTCATGCTCTTGCGCTCTTGCTGCCGTGCCATCCCCTCCCCCTCCCCCTCCTTCACCCCTTCCCCTCCCCCACCCCCACCCCTCCCCCATCCACACCCACACCCCACACCCCTGGTTGGTTTTTGTTGGACTATGTTATCATAGCAGAATTATTAACAAACAATCGTTCTCAGCTGACTCCATCATTTCCACTTCCTGAGACACGAATTCTCTCCTGACAGAACTCGTCCCTCATCCCCTGTGGTAGCCTCTCTTGCTTCCTTGATCAGTTTTTTTGTCTAAGCTCCTGGCTACACTGAGAGTCTTCCTGCTTCTCGTCATAAGACTCTGCAGTGTGTCCTCCAGCAGCACATCAGCCCCAGAGGGCAGGCTTATATACGTGTAGCATATAAACCCTTCAGGGTCCCACTTGTGCAGAAACAACGTGTTTTAGGTTTTCAGCTCAGGGTTCCCACCGCATGCGCAGTGTGGGATGTGGACTACATAGAGTTTATAATTGAGCCGGGTGTGGTGGCCCACACCTGTAATCCCAGCACTTGAGAGACAGGGGCAGGAGGGTCACTGTGAGATCGAGGCCAGCCCGGTCTACAAAGTGAGTCCAGGTCAGCCAAGTCTACACAGAGAAACCTTGTCTCAAAAAAAGTAGGAAGGAAGGAAGGAAGGAAGGAAGGAAGGAAGGAAGGAAGGAAGAAAGGAAAATGATTTTAGAATTGGTCTCCACATGTTTCAAGAATGGCAGCTACAGACTGGGATGTCAGGGACTAAGGACATTCCTGTCCCTGAAGAATACTATTTTGTATTGACAGAGAGGACTGACTCTTCCTTCTTGGCCTCAGTTTTGTATAAGAAACCCAGTTCTAACTCCTCAAGCCTTCCCCGACTCATGCACACATACCAAGATGTCCACCTGTCCGTCTATGTCGCCATGACTTCTGGCACCAGAATCCCAGTCTCACCTTTGGAGTCAGCTTCTGATGCTTCCTTCATTATAACAAACCCAATACTCCCGGGGGCTAGAGGGAGAAGGCAGAGCGAGCACACCCAGCATAGCAACACCCTGGTTAGAAGACAAGCCAGAGTTGCTCTAGGCACTGCCCAATGAAGCAAAGCTCTTGCCTAACATTTACCAAGACCACACCAACCCTGGTCACAGCAAGCCATCCTTCAAACACCTTGGTATGTGGCCCATAATAGCTTGCCATCATACAGAGTCAGAACCCAGGCTTTGGGCTTCCTTCCCACTGCTGAGACTTAGAATTAATCAACACTTTCCCTGGCTATTCCAAACACTGTGGTGTCGCTAGCATGGCCTTTGAAACAAAGGGTGTTTGTTGACATGCCAGACAAGCGGGGAGGTCACCAGGATGAAATGGCTTCCCTTCGTAGGTAGCCCCCACAGTACTGCCCACCAGACACCCTGGGGTCACCCCACACCCTTTTCCCTAGCTTCCCTTAATTACCAGCCAACTGACTTGAAGAGGGAAGGGGTGTAGGGAGCTGCCTCTCGGCACAGATGTCACAAGGCCAGGCACGCAGGAGATGAAGTGGCAGTTGTATAACCTTCTGAGGAGCTAAAGCAAGACACTCAGGTGACTTCTGCTCCAGCACACACCACTGATAGGTCTCCATGACACCTGTATCACCCTATCTCTGGGGACAAACATGGAAGCTACTGCACATGCAGACCTGACATGTAGCTGCCGCTGCTCACCAGATGGCAGTCACTGTTGGCACCGTGGAGAAGGTCTTAAAGTGCCCAGGTCTGGGGTTGAACTGCCCCTAACTGGGTCTCGGCCTCCTGCTGACAAGGAAGCAGAATGCGGGCCTTCCCGAAAGTTCGATATTGAAAAACATCTCTTGTAGCTTTTCTGCTCCAAATAGCTGGGGTCACACGGGCATCTGAGGTGACATATGGTACAGCGCTGACATCTGAAGTGTGTTGGATACGCTGTGACCAGCGGTGGCTTCATCCCTATTAAAGCAGAAGACACATTTCAAAGGCCCCGCCCCATGGACATCTGAGGCTGTGGGTGGTGCTGACCCCTCTCAGCGCTGGGCCACGTTGTTGGGCTAGACATAGCTACCCAAGATACGGGTTAATCCCTGACTCAGACACAGGAAAAGATTAACAGCCAAAGCCAAAGACAGATGAGCCGCAGTCATCGCAGGGAAAGTTATCTGAGTGTTGTCCCAATTGTCGCCCTGCACCTGCACCAGGCTCACCCTTCTCGAGGTGCTGTGAGGTGATTCGGTGCCCACAGAGTGTGAGGAAGGAAGTGACGTGGTGGCCGAGCAGCATGTGCCCTGGCTGAATGGGCACTGAGAATGGAGGCTGCCGTGTCACACTCCTGCGACCCTGTGGGGGACTGCTGTGTCACACTCCTGCGACCCTGTGGGGGATTGCCGTGTCACACTCCTGCGACCCTGTGGCCACATTCAAGCTGGTACATCTCTCCCTCTCCCCGACTTTCTTCCTCCTGCCTCTGTAATTTCCCCTCCCGCCCCCATGGGTAGTTTTCATTTGACTTTTTTTTTTTTTTTTAATTTGTTAGATCAGAGACTGGGGAGATGTTTCAGTGGGTAAAGTGTTTGCTATGCAAGCGTGAGGACCTGAGTTAGGATCCCAGAACCTGTGCGGAAGCTGGGCACACATACATCCCTGGAGTCAGGGATGAGGACGAGAGGATCTCTATTACATCCTGGTCAGCCAGCCTCAGCTGAATCAAACTGGCAAGCTCCAGGTTCTATGAGTACACGCTATCTCGAAAAGGAAGATAGCCAACATCAACTTTTGGAAATGAACACACACACACACACACACACACACACACACCCCAAGAGAAAGGAACAAGATGAGTGAAGAGTGGGGTAGAAAGAAAAGCAAGGAACTAGAGGCCACACGCTTGGTAGATCCAGAGCGACTGAGGGGCAGACATGGATGGAGAAACAACATACCCAGGGGGACAGAGAAGGAAACTGAGACAAAGGTGCACATCTCAAAGCTGGAGGAGCCCCCCAGCTTCTGTGGGCGGGGGGGCAGGGAACAGATGCCCAGGTGTAATTCTGCTCAGCAGGGACCCCAGGCCATTTCTCACTGTTGTGCACCTGACTACACACTGTTCGTCACAGGCCCATTCAGAAACCACCCAAGGAAACAGAAAGACTCCACCCATCAAGGAAGGGCCTGAAGCCCCTCTGGTGCCAGTCATCACTAGTGTGACACATGTCCTATCCTCACTACACACTCACACACACACACACACACATGCATATGCACACATGCAAAGGGTTAGGTAGGAGTGGGGAGGATCCAGGTTCTGGCTGCCTAGGCCTCTGCAGGCTGTAACAGACATGGCCTGAACCCAGAGTGGAGAAGAGACACTCTGACACCTGGGGATGACCAAAGGCTGCCAAACTGCACAGGGGACAGAGGCATCACCAGGCCTGGCATGCCATCCAACTGCCTTCCACGGCTCTGGCCAACCCTAGTCTGTCTCCAGCTCTGGTGTGAGATTGTGATATAGATCAGCCCCAGGGGTGTGTCCAGCCCTGCCAGCGTGACAGAAGGAGGTATATCACACAGGTGCCTCCAGACGTCCAGACCCCTCAGCCCTGGGCCCATAGTGGTAACAAATCATGTTTATCACCTGCCAATGTTCTGCAAATTCAGAGAAAAAAAAAAGTCAGTCAGCTTTCTGTTGCTGACAGAAAGTGGGACAATGGACCTGTAAGGATAAATCTTACTGTGACAGTGGGGAGCTGGCTCGGTGGGTGAAGCAGCACTTGCCACGCCAGAGTTCAGGCCCCCAGCACCTGCACAAAAGCCAGACGCAGCAGTGAGTGCACCAGGGGTTCCTGTGCTCCAGCAGGAGGTGGGAGGCAGAGGCAGCCGACATATGAGGCAGCGACGAGACTCTGTCTGGAGCAAGGGGGACAAGCAAGGACCTTTACTTGGGGTTTTCGCCTCTTAAAGTGTGCGCACACGCAAGAAAGACAGACAGACAGAGAGAGAGAGAGAGAGAGAGAGAGAGAGAGAGAGAGAGAGAGGTGTACAGTGTACACACACATACACACACCGATGACCTGCCATTTAGGAGCTTTGGCTCTGTGACTGGTCTGAGAAGCAACAGTGCACATCATGGTCAGAAAGAAGAAAGCACTAGGGGTCCCTCTGCCTTGTTCAGGGTCCATTCCTCAATGGCCAAGACCCCCAGTTTCCAAGAGCCAGGTGTTGTACCACAAGCGGAAGTCCCAGCATTCAGGAAGTGGCAGTCAAAGAAACAGGAGTTCAAGGTCATCCTCAGCTACATAGTGAGCTCAAGGCCAGCCTGGGCTACATGAATCCCAAGGGCACTCCAGGTAGAGACAAATACCGTAAGACACAGGCCCTTAAGGGACATTCCAGATCCCAGCTATACTAAGTGTCTCAGCCCTGAGTAAGCTATCTCATACCCCAAGAATAGAATAAATCACTTCAGGGCAAAAGAGGTTGTTATTTTTAAAATGGCACTGACTAACAGTGGACATAAATGCATCATCACAGTCTGAAACACAGGCACACTGGGCACACGAGCGACACTCCACCAACCCTCAAGGGACTCTCTGAATGACCAGCCATCAATGGCTGCCACTTAGGGACAGCCAAAGGACTTCTGGAATCACAAGTGCTACACCTAAAAAAATGGAGAAAGGAACACTTGGCCTCTGAGAACACACTGCAAAAACTGTTTTCATCAGTGCAAGAGGCCGAGAGTCAGGGAGCCATACATGCATGTGCCATGTGTGCATTGCACAGTTCTTCAGGAAACAGTTTGGTCTGGGGGTTAAAGAGCGAAGTGGGGGCCAAGAGTTTTATATTCTTGTTTTCTGTCTTGAGGTCATGTTTGCAACCCTTAAGCACTGGCAAACCAGACCCTAGCTCAGGGCCCCTCGGCTTATGCTACGTCACTACACTGAATCATTCCTCATGTCAAGTATTGCCACTTCCGCTGGGCTGGCAGGAGCCACGCAACCCTGTGTCCCCTCTACACGGGAGGTTCTCGGTGAATTGCAAACACAGCCCCAGGTCCCATCGCTAGTCCAACTGTTGTCCACACGACCAGCAAAGGCTTGGGCACAGAGATGGTTCTAGAGATTCTCAGAGTCAACTGCTCAACTGGCCAGAGAAACCATCAGGTCTCTGGGATCACAGGCAGACTGGGTCAAAGATACAAGAAATGAGACATCCGTAGCACCAAGGCCAGCCACCTCAAAGTACACAGGAGCCTGCTCTACCTGCCATGGGCCCCTCACCAGAATGGAAGAGCAGGGAGTCAGGAAAGGTAGGGGCCCCCTCTATATCCAGGGGTCACCACTGATCTGTACTGGCTGGGGATATTTCTGGCACAATGTGGCCTTCCTGGACCCTCATCAGGGTCCCCAGGCACCTCCTGCAGCTGGTCCGACAAAAGAGAAACAGGACACCAGGTCAAGTCTGGGCTTGGCTGTTCCAGGCTGGGAGCTCTACCAGCTGGAAAGGGAATTGTGTTCCTTGCATTAACTGAGACCAAAGAGACGCCCTTTAATTGTGGGCTTGGGGGGTGGGGGTCATTTGCTGGGCATGGGGTCCTGGGTAAAATGGAAAAGGAAAGCTGAGTGTGAG